>NC_041391.1:55541183-55544320 GCF_002162155.2 Triticum dicoccoides
TGTGTGATTCAAAAAAATGTTTTATACATTCAAAAAAATGTAAAATTTCAAGAATGATCACGAGTTCCAAAAATTGTGCCTGTGACATTTTTAAAAGAATGTGTTTACAATGTAAAAATATGTTGCGTGATGTAAAAAAATGTGTCATAACCTTAACAGAATATATGTGGCATGTCCTTGAAAAAAGTGTATGCAAATTTAAAAATGTTGAACCATGTAAAAGAATGTTGTGTAGTTTTATAAAATGTTTATTGTCATGAAGAAAATGTAAAACATATAGTTGAAAAAATATTACCATGCATTCAATTTTTTTTTGAAAACATGTAATTTATAAATGTACATAATGTATTTTAAAATATCAAAGTTTATCCAAAAATATTTAATGTGTGCGTTAAAAATGTACATTGGGTGCTGAGAAAAATTAGACACGTGTAAAAAATGAAAAAGAAAAGAAAAAGAAAAAGGAAGAAACTAAGAAAACCAGATTAGTGCGCGGGCAAGCAACTCGCTGCTGGGCCGGCCCAACTCAGCAAATCCCGACTATGAGTTGAAAATAACTACATTGCTCAAAGCATCGAAAAGCACATTAGAAACTTGAGTATTGAGATAAGAGTTTTTTTCGTCCTCTAAAGATAATCTTTGGGGATCCTTTGGAGGAGAAAAACCCATATCTACAATTCGCTCTAAATTTGGGTCCATGACCCTAAAGAGATTAAGCATGTGAGTTACCCAAACATCAAAATTTGTGCCATCGAAACTAAGAGTGTCAGAGAATCCTAATCCCCTAGTCGACATCTTTACTCTCTAGGCGGTAAAGCCTATTAAAGAGAGACGAGGCTCTGATACCAATTGAAAGATCGTGGATGTCGCCTAGAGGGGAGGTGAATAGGCGCTTTAAAATAATTACAGTTTAGGCTTGAACAAATGCGGAATAAACCTAGCGGTTAATATGTAAAGTACAAAACCTACAACAACTAGGCTCACCTATGTGCACCAACAACTTATGCTAAGCAAGATAAACAACTAAGTGATAGCAAGATATATGACAAGAAACAATATGGCTATCACAAAGTAAAGTGCATAACTAAAGGGCTCGGGTAAGAGATAACCGAGGCACGTGGAGACGACGATGTATCCTGAAGTTCACACCCTTGCGGATGCTAATCTCTGTTTGGAGCGGTGTTGAGGCACAATGCTCCCCAAGAAGCCACTAGGGCCACCGTAATCTCCTCACGCCCTCGCACAATGCAAGATGTTGTGATTCCACTAAGGGACCCTTGAGGGCGGTCACCGAACCCGTACAAATGGCAACCCTTGGGGGCGGTCACCAAACCCGTACACTTTGGCAACCCTTGGGGGCGGTCACCGGTACCCGTCAAATTGCTCGGGGCGATCCCCACAACCTAATTGGAGACCCCGACGCTTGCCCGGAGCTTTACACCACAGTGATTGAGCTCCAAACAACACCAACCGTCTAGGGCGCCAAGGCACCCAAGAGGAAGAAGCTCTCGGGTACCCAAACACCCAAGAGTAATAAGCTTCCCAACTTGAAACTTCCACGTATCACCGTGGAGAACTCAAACTGATGCACCAAATGCAATGGCAAGGGCACACGGAGTGCCCAAGTCCTTCTCTCCCAAATCCCACCGAAGCAACTAATGTTAGGGAGGGAAGTGAGAGGAAGAACAAGAAGAAGAACACCAAGAACTCCAAGATCTAGATCCAAGGGGTTCCCCTCACATAGAGGAGAAAGTGATTGGTGGAAATGTGGATCTAGATATCCTCTCTTTTTTCCCTCAAAAACTAGCAAGAATCCATAGAGGGATTGAGAGTTAGCAAGCTCAAAGAAGGTCAACGATGGAGGAAGAACACGAGCTAAAGAGATAAGGTTCATTGGGGAAGAAGACCCCCTTTTATAGGTGGGGAAAAATCCAACCGTTATCCTCACAGCCCGCACAGAGCGGTACTACCTCTCCAAGGAGCGGTATACCGCTCGTCCTCACGGTACTACCGCTAGGGATCGCGGTACTAGATCAGGATAATTCCTTGGTCGGTTCTGGCCGGCCATGATGACACATCCCACGGGTGCCGACTTTCTTCTTGAAGATGTCGTTCGGGTCTGCCCTACCTTTTCCCATATTACTGCATTTCGGGTGAAAACCCTAACTACGGTGGGCGGTGATGGTGCTCAAGGTGTCGTGTCCATCCCGAAGGTGTCTCCATGGGAGCTTTGTGATGGTTGACACCGTTTAGGTTTAGTGGCAGGTGCAGAAGGCGTGCCCCTCTTCCTGCATGGGCATCTGTTCATGGGGGAACCTTAGATCTAGTCTCCCAGATTGGATGGTGACAGAGATTGTGGTTCCATTTTCCCTCCCAAGGGCGTTGTTTTGGAGTAGAGGTTCACTCGAGGGGCCAATAGGTGGACCAGTGTTGCATCTACCGCATTGAAGATGGCGGGTCTCAGCGACGTGGAGCAGTGGATCCTCGGCGTTGGACGTGGTATGGGACTCACGAAGGCTGGTGGCGTTGTATCGTGTCGTGGTGACATCGACGGTAGAGGGTCTGGCAAGGTCTATGCAATGATCCCTCCTGAAGATGGGACGACTAAAGATGGTGGCGGCGAACATAGAGCGCGTGCATGTGGTGCACATTGTAGGACACCTAGACTGGTTGGTTGAGGCGGTTAGGACACATCTTTATACTTGTATAGGTGACTTTGTTCACCTCGAAGTTAGGTTTGGGTTGACCTTTATATTTATTTTGTCAAACCCTATTGAATCTCTACTCCTAAAGGCGAAGTCTGCAGCAGTGATGGTCAGTCGGTAAATCATTGCTTCATTCGTTCGCTCCGTCGTTCCACTTCTCCCTTGTTAAGGAAAAAAGGAAACCTCCACCTCTCCTCCATAATCTCCTTTGCCAAATCAATTGCTTCGTCAATCAACTAAAAAAAATCAATTGACGCGTCATTCATCCAACTCCATCGTCCCCTCCCTTTGGCTTTCTTCTCTTTCCATCTTTTCCAATCGACCTCGGCTCCTTCCCGATCTGTTCCCGATTCTGATTTTGCTTTCCAAACCCAACCCCCATCCGATCTAGAGTGATTCTCTCTTCCTCATTCATGTGATCCCTTCGTCCAT
>NC_041391.1:55544330-55545704 GCF_002162155.2 Triticum dicoccoides
TTTTTGGAGTTTCATAAATTATTTCATAAATATATTATTTAAAAATTGTTTCGGATTGTTTGCAGTGGACTCGACTGGGCCAGTGCACCAGACATGAAGCGAGTTTCTTTCCTTAAAACGCGACGTAAAAATTCTTTCTTTCTTTTCCTTAATGGGCGACGTAATAATTCCAAAACAAAAAAAATATGTTGTGGAGTCGAACTTGGGACCTAGTAGCCACTACACCAGACGACTATGACTGACATAGTCAGAGGCCCGAAATATTTAATCAGAAACCAAAGCGTCGAACTTTGAAAACATTTTTTAGGGGCAAACAATTATTGAAAATGTATTTATTTATGAAATCTTTGAACATTTTATAAAGTGCGAGAACTTTTTGAAAATTTTGAATACTTTAAAAAAAGCAACAACTTTGAAAAAGTGAACACCTTTATAAACATTTTTTGAAACCTGAACAAAATTTTAAAGTGCAAACACTTTTCGAAACATAAATTTTTTCTGCAACCTGAACAAAATTTTAAAGTGCGGACACGTTTTGATACATAAACATTTTCTGAAACCTGGAAATATTTTGTGACATTTAAAAAATATCTCAAGTTTTATAAAATGTATGGGCCAATCCAAATGTTTATACAATGTATAATAATATTTGTGTGATTCAAAAAAATGTTTTATACATTCAAAAAAATGTAAAATTTCAAGAATGATCACGAGTTCCAAAAATTGTGCCTGTGACATTTTTAAAAGAATGTGTTTACAATGTAAAAATATGTTGCGTGATGTAAAAAAATGTGTCATAACCTTAACAGAATATATGTGGCATGTCCTTGAAAAAAGTGTATGCAAATTTAAAAATGTTGAACCATGTAAAAGAATGTTGTGTAGTTTTATAAAATGTTTATTGTCATGAAGAAAATGTAAAACATATAGTTGAAAAAATATTACCATGCATTCAATTTTTTTTTGAAAACATGTAATTTATAAATGTACATAATGTATTTTAAAATATCAAAGTTTATCCAAAAATATTTAATGTGTGCGTTAAAAATGTACATTGGGTGCTGAGAAAAATTAGACACGTGTAAAAAATGAAAAAGAAAAGAAAAAGAAAAAGGAAGAAACTAAGAAAACCAGATTAGTGCGCGGGCAAGCAACTCGCTGCTGGGCCGGCCCAACTCAGCAAATCCCGACTATGAGTTGAAAATAACTACATTGCTCAAAGCATCGAAAAGCACATTAGAAACTTGAGTATTGAGATAAGAGTTTTTTTCGTCCTCTAAAGATAATCTTTGGGGATCCTTTGGAGGAGAAAAACCCATATCTACAATTCGCTCTAAATTTGGGTCCATGACCCTAAAGAGATTAAGCATGTGA
>NC_041391.1:55545714-55547863 GCF_002162155.2 Triticum dicoccoides
AAGCTCAAAGAAGGTCAACGATGGAGGAAGAACACGAGCTAAAGAGATAAGGTTCATTGGGGAAGAAGACCCCCTTTTATAGGTGGGGAAAAATCCAACCGTTATCCTCACAGCCCGCACAGAGCGGTACTACCTCTCCAAGGAGCGGTATACCGCTCGTCCTCACGGTACTACCGCTAGGGATCGCGGTACTAGATCAGGATAATTCCTTGGTCGGTTCTGGCCGGCCATGATGACACATCCCACGGGTGCCGACTTTCTTCTTGAAGATGTCGTTCGGGTCTGCCCTACCTTTTCCCATATTACTGCATTTCGGGTGAAAACCCTAACTACGGTGGGCGGTGATGGTGCTCAAGGTGTCGTGTCCATCCCGAAGGTGTCTCCATGGGAGCTTTGTGATGGTTGACACCGTTTAGGTTTAGTGGCAGGTGCAGAAGGCGTGCCCCTCTTCCTGCATGGGCATCTGTTCATGGGGGAACCTTAGATCTAGTCTCCCAGATTGGATGGTGACAGAGATTGTGGTTCCATTTTCCCTCCCAAGGGCGTTGTTTTGGAGTAGAGGTTCACTCGAGGGGCCAATAGGTGGACCAGTGTTGCATCTACCGCATTGAAGATGGCGGGTCTCAGCGACGTGGAGCAGTGGATCCTCGGCGTTGGACGTGGTATGGGACTCACGAAGGCTGGTGGCGTTGTATCGTGTCGTGGTGACATCGACGGTAGAGGGTCTGGCAAGGTCTATGCAATGATCCCTCCTGAAGATGGGACGACTAAAGATGGTGGCGGCGAACATAGAGCGCGTGCATGTGGTGCACATTGTAGGACACCTAGACTGGTTGGTTGAGGCGGTTAGGACACATCTTTATACTTGTATAGGTGACTTTGTTCACCTCGAAGTTAGGTTTGGGTTGACCTTTATATTTATTTTGTCAAACCCTATTGAATCTCTACTCCTAAAGGCGAAGTCTGCAGCAGTGATGGTCAGTCGGTAAATCATTGCTTCATTCGTTCGCTCCGTCGTTCCACTTCTCCCTTGTTAAGGAAAAAAGGAAACCTCCACCTCTCCTCCATAATCTCCTTTGCCAAATCAATTGCTTCGTCAATCAACTAAAAAAAATCAATTGACGCGTCATTCATCCAACTCCATCGTCCCCTCCCTTTGGCTTTCTTCTCTTTCCATCTTTTCCAATCGACCTCGGCTCCTTCCCGATCTGTTCCCGATTCTGATTTTGCTTTCCAAACCCAACCCCCATCCGATCTAGAGTGATTCTCTCTTCCTCATTCATGTGATCCCTTCGTCCATACCTCCTTTCGCAACTCTCTTTTCTCCCTTTATGTTTGGAATTTCATGTTTCACACAAAATCAACTCTATTAACATTTTAAAAAACTGTTCGCAATTTTAAAAAATCACATTTATCAAAAAATGTTCAGAATTCCAATATTTTTTCACATGCTATGAAAAATATTTCATATTTTCAAAACTGTGTCACCTTTTTAAATACTATTTTTGGAGTTTCATAAATTATTTCATAAATATATTATTTAAAAATTGTTTCGGATTGTTTGCAGTGGACTCGACTGGGCCAGTGCACCAGACATGAAGCGAGTTTCTTTCCTTAAAACGCGACGTAAAAATTCTTTCTTTCTTTTCCTTAATGGGCGACGTAATAATTCCAAAACAAAAAAAATATGTTGTGGAGTCGAACTTGGGACCTAGTAGCCACTACACCAGACGACTATGACTGACATAGTCAGAGGCCCGAAATATTTAATCAGAAACCAAAGCGTCGAACTTTGAAAACATTTTTTAGGGGCAAACAATTATTGAAAATGTATTTATTTATGAAATCTTTGAACATTTTATAAAGTGCGAGAACTTTTTGAAAATTTTGAATACTTTAAAAAAAGCAACAACTTTGAAAAAGTGAACACCTTTATAAACATTTTTTGAAACCTGAACAAAATTTTAAAGTGCAAACACTTTTCGAAACATAAATTTTTTCTGCAACCTGAACAAAATTTTAAAGTGCGGACACGTTTTGATACATAAACATTTTCTGAAACCTGGAAATATTTTGTGACATTTAAAAAATATCTCAAGTTTTATAAAATGTATGGGCCAATCCAAATGTTTATACAATGTATAATAAT
>NC_041391.1:55548595-55591549 GCF_002162155.2 Triticum dicoccoides
TTACCCAAACATCAAAATTTGTGCCATCGAAACTAAGAGTGTCAGAGAATCCTAATCCCCTAGTCGACATCTTTACTCTCTAGGCGGTAAAGCCTATTAAAGAGAGACGAGGCTCTGATACCAATTGAAAGATCGTGGATGTCGCCTAGAGGGGAGGTGAATAGGCGCTTTAAAATAATTACAGTTTAGGCTTGAACAAATGCGGAATAAACCTAGCGGTTAATATGTAAAGTACAAAACCTACAACAACTAGGCTCACCTATGTGCACCAACAACTTATGCTAAGCAAGATAAACAACTAAGTGATAGCAAGATATATGACAAGAAACAATATGGCTATCACAAAGTAAAGTGCATAACTAAAGGGCTCGGGTAAGAGATAACCGAGGCACGTGGAGACGACGATGTATCCTGAAGTTCACACCCTTGCGGATGCTAATCTCTGTTTGGAGCGGTGTTGAGGCACAATGCTCCCCAAGAAGCCACTAGGGCCACCGTAATCTCCTCACGCCCTCGCACAATGCAAGATGTTGTGATTCCACTAAGGGACCCTTGAGGGCGGTCACCGAACCCGTACAAATGGCAACCCTTGGGGGCGGTCACCAAACCCGTACACTTTGGCAACCCTTGGGGGCGGTCACCGGTACCCGTCAAATTGCTCGGGGCGATCCCCACAACCTAATTGGAGACCCCGACGCTTGCCCGGAGCTTTACACCACAATGATTGAGCTCCAAACAACACCAACCGTCTAGGGCGCCAAGGCACCCAAGAGGAACAAGCTCTCGGGTACCCAAACACCCAAGAGTAATAAGCTTCCCAACTTGAAACTTCCACGTATCACCGTGGAGAACTCAAACTGATGCACCAAATGCAATGGCAAGGGCACACGGAGTGCCCAAGTCCTTCTCTCCCAAATCCCACCGAAGCAACTAATGTTAGGGAGGGAAGTGAGAGGAAGAACAAGAAGAAGAACACCAAGAACTCCAAGATCTAGATCCAAGGGGTTCCCCTCACATAGAGGAGAAAGTGATTGGTGGAAATGTGGATCTAGATATCCTCTCTTTTTTCCCTCAAAAACTAGCAAGAATCCATAGAGGGATTGAGAGTTAGTAAGCTCAAAGAAGGTCAACGATGGAGGAAGAACACGAGCTAAAGAGATAAGGTTCATTGGGGAAGAAGACCCCCTTTTATAGGTGGGGAAAAATCCAACCGTTATCCTCACAGCCCGCACAGAGCGGTACTACCTCTCCAAGGAGCGGTATACCGCTCGTCCTCACGGTACTACCGCTAGGGATCGCGGTACTAGATCAGGATAATTCCTTGGTCGGTTCTGGCCGGCCATGATGACACATCCCACGGGTGCCGACTTTCTTCTTGAAGATGTCGTTCGGGTCTGCCCTACCTTTTCCCATATTACTGCATTTCGGGTGAAAACCCTAACTACGGTGGGCGGTGATGGTGCTCAAGGTGTCGTGTCCATCCCGAAGGTGTCTCCATGGGAGCTTTGTGATGGTTGACACCGTTTAGGTTTAGTGGCAGGTGCAGAAGGCGTGCCCCTCTTCCTGCATGGGCATCTGTTCATGGGGGAACCTTAGATCTAGTCTCCCAGATTGGATGGTGACAGAGATTGTGGTTCCATTTTCCCTCCCAAGGGCGTTGTTTTGGAGTAGAGGTTCACTCGAGGGGCCAATAGGTGGACCAGTGTTGCATCTACCGCATTGAAGATGGCGGGTCTCAGCGACGTGGAGCAGTGGATCCTCGGCGTTGGACGTGGTATGGGACTCACGAAGGCTGGTGGCGTTGTATCGTGTCGTGGTGACATCGACGGTAGAGGGTCTGGCAAGGTCTATGCAATGATCCCTCCTGAAGATGGGACGACTAAAGATGGTGGCGGCGAACATAGAGCGCGTGCATGTGGTGCACATTGTAGGACACCTAGACTGGTTGGTTGAGGCGGTTAGGACACATCTTTATACTTGTATAGGTGACTTTGTTCACCTCGAAGTTAGGTTTGGGTTGACCTTTATATTTATTTTGTCAAACCCTATTGAATCTCTACTCCTAAAGGCGAAGTCTGCAGCAGTGATGGTCAGTCGGTAAATCATTGCTTCATTCGTTCGCTCCGTCGTTCCACTTCTCCCTTGTTAAGGAAAAAAGGAAACCTCCACCTCTCCTCCATAATCTCCTTTGCCAAATCAATTGCTTCGTCAATCAACTAAAAAAAATCAATTGACGCGTCATTCATCCAACTCCATCGTCCCCTCCCTTTGGCTTTCTTCTCTTTCCATCTTTTCCAATCGACCTCGGCTCCTTCCCGATCTGTTCCCGATTCTGATTTTGCTTTCCAAACCCAACCCCCATCCGATCTAGAGTGATTCTCTCTTCCTCATTCATGTGATCCCTTCGTCCATCCCTCCTTTCGCAACTCTCTTTTCTCCCTTTATGTTTGGAATTTCATGTTTCACACAAAATCAACTCTATTAACATTTTAAAAAACTGTTCGCAATTTTAAAAAATCACATTTATCAAAAAATGTTCAGAATTCCAATATTTTTTCACATGCTATGAAAAATATTTCATATTTTCAAAACTGTGTCACCTTTTTAAATACTGTTTTTGGAGTTTCATAAATTATTTCATAAATATATTATTTAAAAATTGTTTCGGATTGTTTGCAGTGGACTCGACTGGGCCAGTGCACCAGACATGAAGCGAGTTTCTTTCCTTAAAACGCGACGTAAAAATTCTTTCTTTCTTTTCCTTAACAGGCGATGTAATAATTCCAAAACAAAAAAAATATGTTGTGGAGTCGAACTTGGGACCTAGTAGCCACTACACCAGACGACTATGACTGACATAGTCAGAGGCCCGAAATATTTAATCAGAAACCAAAGTGTCGAACTTTGAAAACATTTTTTAGGGGCAAACAATTATTGAAAATGTATTTATTTATGAAATCTTTGAACATTTTATAAAGTGCGAGAACTTTTTGAAAATTTTGAATACTTTAAAAAAAGCAACAACTTTGAAAAAGTGAACACCTTTATAAACATTTTTTGAAACCTGAACAAAATTTTAAAGTGCAAACACTTTTCGAAACATAAATTTTTTCTGCAACCTGAACAAAATTTTAAAGTGCGGACACGTTTTGATACATAAACATTTTCTGAAACCTGGAAATATTTTGTGACATTTAAAAAATATCTCAAGTTTTATAAAATGTATGGGCCAATCCAAATGTTTATACAATGTATAATAATTATGTGTGATTCAAAAAAATGTTTTATACATTCAAAAAAATGTAAAATTTCAAGAATGATCACGAGTTCCAAAAATTGTGCCTGTGACATTTTTAAAAGAATGTGTTTACAATGTAAAAATATGTTGCGTGATGTAAAAAAATGTGTCATAACCTTAACAGAATATATGTGGCATGTCCTTGAAAAAAGTGTATGCAAATTTAAAAATGTTGAACCATGTAAAAGAATGTTGTGTAGTTTTATAAAATGTTTATTGTCATGAAGAAAATGTAAAACATGTAGTTAAAAAAATATTACCATGCATTCAATTTTTTTTTGAAAACATGTAATTTATAAATGTACATAATGTATTTTAAAATGTCAAAAGTTTATCCAAAAATATTTAATGTGTGCGTTAAAAATGTACATTGGGTGCTGAGAAAAATTAGACACGTGTAAAAAATGAAAAAGAAAAGAAAAAGAAAAAGGAAGAAACTAAGAAAACCAGATTAGTGCGCGGGCAAGCAACTCGCTGCTGGGCCGGCCCAAGTCAGCAAATCCCGACTATGTTCTGTCAAGGTTTAAAATAGACCGGAATTAGAGAGTTTGGTGTGCTGATTTCAGGGATTGAGAGTTCGGGATTTGATTTAGCTTTCGCCTACAAATTGAAGGTTTGTTTTGGACTTTTTCCAAAACGATATCTCAATGTCTTGGTCATCACTCATCACCATGCAGCCTAGACCAGGTCCGTCAACGTGCACATGCATGCACATGCGCGCGTGTTGGGTCAAGCGAGCGAGCACTCACTGTCACGGTAGGTTGCGGCTGCTCTCCTACACTACAGCTTGCTCAACTTGTAGAAATCTTTATAATGGATCGGAGAGACAATAATGGAACAACCCGCCGCGACGATGATTCCGGCCGTCGCGCTGACGGTGTTGCTGCTGCAGCTCTGCCTCTCAGCGGCAGCAGCTCAGGCTACGCCAGGCGCAGGCTCGCGCTGCGCAACCAGCTGCGGCGCTGTGCGCGTGCCGTACCCGTTCGGCATCGGCGACGGCTGCTACTGGCCGGGATTCAACCTCACCTGCGACCGGGCGCGCTCCGGTGAGCCGCGGCTGCTCGTCGGCACCGGCCTCCAGGTCGTGGAGATCTCCCTGGCCAACTCCACGCTGCGGGTCGTGGACGGCGCGGGCCAGGTCAAGCTCAACTTCACCGGGCCCGGAGGCCTCGACGGCAACGGTGCGTGGGGCGGCCTCGGCACCGCCGGCCCGTACGTGCTGTCGGAGTGGCGCAACCAGTTCGTCGTGACCAGGCCCGTACTACACCCATGTGCAGGGTGTTCGACCGAACAGGGCCCCCAATTTAGCAGGGCCCCAATTTTCTACTAACTAATAACCAGTTTAGCCGTGGCTAATTCTCCCATAAAAACGCCACGACTAATCAATTAATCGAGTATCTAGGAATCCGCAACAAATTACTCTCACAAGAACGTATCTCACGCACGGCTCCTCCTCTTCTCTCTCTGATCTCTTTCTCTTCTAGCGTCTTCCCATGGTCCTATAGCAGCTCCCGATTCTACTCCTGTAGATTAATTCACTCGTATTCTCCCCAAAACTGTCTTCTGGTGCAATTTATTCGGTGTCTTCTTTAATCTGTAGTTTCAGTAGTATGGCAGCTCCATCATCGTCCATCTATTTATTTGGGTGTCTTCTCTTCTTCACTCAGTTTCTCAATCTCTCATCTACTACTTTCAATCCTCTTGTTGCTTGTCGCTGGACCTGTGAGGGCAAGAGTGCTAGGTCCCAATTCATCCGGAAGATCAAGCGGACTATCAAATCCACACACGGTGCCACCACATGGTTTTCTTCCCAAACTAACAAAAGGCTATTTCATCCCTCTTTGTTTCTGTGTTTAGTTTTTAGTGCATGATATTTGCTTCTTAGTTTTATTTTCTGAAATTTCCTCCAGTTCTAGAATTAGGAAGTCTGAGCTGGGACATGAAAACGCAAGAAAAGGAAAAAGATTGAAAAACTCACTCGACATCAAAAAGACGTTCCTGTTAAGTGTTTAGTAAAAGAGTCGAATGTTTCTTCGGAATAATCAAGGTTTAGATACTAGTGCTCATCAGGTTCCTGGCGATCACAGGATGAATACCAAAACACATCAGAAGGATGATATATATAACAAAGTCTATTTTTAGTGTAGAAATCCTTGTTTACCAATTGCTATTTGTTATGTCGAGGGCCTCAATTTTTATTTCGCACCGGGCCTCCGTTTTCTCGGATACGGCCCTGGTCGGGGTGCAACGTGCAGGACACGCTCGTCGGGGACGGCGGCGGCGGCAACGTCATCAGCGGCTGCTCCTCCTTCTGCTCCGTCAATGACAAGTGGACCGGCGCCGTGACCAACTCGAGCTCCACCGGCGACGGTGCCGCCACGGCCACGTGCTCCGGCATCGGCTGCTGCGAGACGCCCGTCCCCATCGGCCGCCCCTCCTACCGCGTGGAGATCAAGTCGCTGGACTCGAGCAATGAGCACGCCGACAGGCTGCCCATCGCGGTGCGCATCGCCGAGAGAGGATGGTTCGACGGCGCCTCCTCAACGACTCGCCAGGGTACTCGCCCTCGCGCGGGCCGGCGGTGCCCGTCGTCCTCGAGTTCGCCGTGGATTCGAAGCCGGTGGTGCTGCCGGGAGTGGCAACGTCGGGCTGCCCCGTGGACGCGCGGAGGACCGCGTGCCAGAGCAGCCATGCCTCCTGCCGCAACGTCTCCGGCAACTACCGCAGCGGCTACGTGTGCCGGTGCCTGGACGGTTACCAGGGCAACCCGTACCTCGCCGGCGGATGCCAGGACGTCGACGAGTGCACGCTGCCGGGCATGTGCTTCGGCGAGTGCACCAACACGGCCGGCGGGCACCTATGCCGGTGCCCGCGTGGCGCCCAAGGCGACCCGCGCATAAGAAATGGCTGCATCAGATCTTCTCTAGGTGAGCACAGAACCAATAAAATTATGAGTCAGAGATTGCATCGGGTCGTCATGCTCTGCTTTGTATCTCAGAGGTTCTCCCCTAACAACAAAGATGCATTATTTGTGCACATTCTTCAGGTTTAAGTGTCGGCATTGGAGTTGGCAGTGGAGCAGCCCTTCTAATCATGGTACTTGGTGCTATTTTGGTGACCCGGAAGATGAAGCAACGGAGGGCAAAAATGCTCAAGAAGAGATTCTTCAAGCAAAATTGAGGGCATCTGTTGCAGCAATTGGTGTCTCAGAAGGCGGACATCGCCGAGAGGATGATCATTCCCTTGGTGGAGCTACAAAAGGCCACAAACAATTTCGACAAAGCTCGCGAGATTGGTGGAGGAGGGCATGGTACGGTCTACAAAGGGATCATGTCAGACCTGCACGTCGTGGCGATCAAGAAGTCCAAAGTCGCGATCCAGAGGGAGATCGACGAGTTTATAAATGAGGTAGCCATCCTCTCACAGATCAACCACCGAAACGTGGTGAAACTCTTTGGGTGTTGCCTTGAGACGGAGGTGCCTTTGCTGGTGTACGAGTTCATCTCCAATGGGACCCTTTATTACCACCATCTCCATGTCCAAGAACCCGCGCCATCCCTGGCATGGGAAGATCGGATAAGGATTGCAACCGAAACTGCGAGAGCTCTTGCCTACCTTCACTCGGCCGTGTCGTTCCCTATAGTCCACAGGGATATCAAGTCCCAAAAACATTTTGTTAGATGGCACTCTCATAGCAAAGGTGTCAGACTTTGGAGCTTCGAGGTGCATTCCGGTCGATCAAACAGAGACCGCAACCGCTATCCAAGGGACATTTGGGTACCTAGACCCCTTGTATTTCTACTCGGGACAGCTCACCGAGAAGAGCGACGTTTACAGCTTCGGTGTCCTCCTCATGGAACTTTTGACAAGGAAAAAACCATGCTCATATCGGTCATCCGAGGAGGAAACCCTTGTCTCATATTTCACTTCTTCGCTAGCAGCAGGCAAGCTGGTTCGCGTGCTAGATCCTCAGGTCGTTGAAGAAGGCGGCAAGGAGGTTAAAGAGGTGGCTGTGCTGGCGGTGGCATGCGTGAGGATTGAAGGAGACCACCGGCCAAGCATGAGGCAAGTGGAGTTGACACTCGAGAGTCTTGGGGCCTCGCATGATAGCTTCGTGATGCATGACATGCATGTGCCGAAGTATCCAGTGATTGAGGGTACGAACATGGAGGAAACGAGCCGGCAGTATAGCTTGGAAGCAGAGTATTTGTTGTCATCTAGGTACCCTCGGTAGTGAATAAAATCCTTGTGTCAGTTAAATTTGAAATCTGATGACTCCATAATGGTATATAAACTGTTTTACGTTTTTCTTTCTAAAAGAAACAACGAGAATTGGCATGTGTCCATACCTTGTGGTCTTGTGGAATTGCATAGTTTGGAACTTCGCATGTCTGCCTCAAATCTCATTGGTTTTCTCACTGCTCTGGCAAAAAAGAGAGCTTGCATTAGTGCAACAGAAATACAAGCTCTGAAGAATGTTGCATTTTGATTGAAAATGCACTTGACAGGGGTTCAGAAGAAAGAATTCTGGAGTGATGCACGCATAAAGAAAAAAGAGGTTCAGAACAAAAACTCCAAAATAAGAAGAACTTTGTTTGATTTTTTTTTTTTTAGAAAAGGAGGATGACCCCCGGCCTCTGCATCTGGGAGATGCATACGGCCACTTTAGAAAAAAAGAACTTGGTTTGATAGGCAACACAAGAAAAAGAAGAAAAGACCATCTGCGTCTGCAGAAAGAAAAGAAAGAGACGACTTCTTTCTGGCGAGCAGAAAGAAAAAGAGAACATGCCAACACATAATTATTCAGTAACAAGAAAAATGATTTGGACCAAATGATGTGGGCTCTCGAGGATACGAATTCATGACAAGTTTGACTGATCTTTTGCATGTCCTAGCTAGTGTTAAAGTCTTGAAGATATAGATGATGGCATGTTCTCGCCATGATTAAATGATGTACTTTCTATTCTGTGTGCCACTGCTCTAGATATTCTGTGTGACACTATATTTTCAGAAATCATACACTAAGATTCAGTCCTAGATATATTTTGTGTGCCACCAATGAATGTTCCCAGTCAAAATTACGCATAACTCAAGTATTTAAGATCCAAATCATGCCAAGATATTAGGATTTAATTTGTCAAACTGAACAGAGCAAGGGGACTGTGATTTAATTTGTTTCCAAATGGAAGGGAGCAAGGGTTTCAAACTGAAAAGGGAAGAGAAGCTGATTTGCGTGGGATCGGCGGTGGTGCGCAGGGACGACGCCGGCGGCGGAGTCGGTATGCGCGGGAGGGTACGCTGGCCTGTCTCCGTTCTGGTTCAGGTTGGGTTCGTTGGACAGTCAGCAGATGGTAGGAAAAAAGAAAGATAAAAGATATCGGGAGAAAAATACAAATTTCCGACCTGCCGGATTCGAACCAGCGACCTAAGGATTTTTCTGCACCACTACAGTCCTCCGCTCTACCAACTGAGCTAAGGTCGGTTTCTATTTATCATTTAATAATGATCTTTCATAGAGAGAAGAAGCTGTGTCAAGGATTGGATTAGCGCATCAGATGCACAATTTGCTAACCGACAGTACTTTTTTTGCTAATCAACATCACTTGAGGAAAACAATTGGGATATGATTCAAATCACCCGACTGATTTGTTGTCTCCGGTCCACTGCTTCGCTCATGTGACGCGTGTTCTGGGTGACATGGTCTCCCTGGCTTATCCAATCTCAACCACACTGCACCATGTTCGATGTTCCTAAAAAATCTCTACCTCACACACACGTCCTTACCATATCCTCCTCGCCTTTTCACCTCGCCGCCATTGTAGTATGTTGTGCTTGTTGCCGCTATTGCACTGCTCATCTCGACCAGACGAGGCAACGTGCTAGGCGCAGAGCTCCTCGTTGAAACACGACCTCAGGTTGCTGTGAGCTCTGCCCCCGCGCCATGGTGCAAGGTCGGCTGCCGCGCGCCCTTGTTGCTACAAGCAAAGCACGACTGTTGTGAGCCGCAGTGACGCCCGGCTCGCAACTTGGGGTCATGGATATGCGTGGATGAGCCGCCGCCGACCATCATCATTTGCCTCCCTGTTGCAATGGCAACGACGGAATTGCAAACGGTGACGACGAACGATGATGGTGCTGCTGCAACATGCGTCGGGAATGGCGACATTGTTTCTGGAACATCATCTTTGTTGCAAAATTTATTGCGACATCACCTATGCTGCAAAAGCTTCTTTCGTAAAATATCACCTATGTTGCAAAAATGTGAAGACGAATTTTTTTCTGCAAAAAGACCTTTGTTGCAAAACTTTTCTGCAACAAGACCTCTGCTGCAAAGATTTCTGCAACAGCCACTCTGTTGTACTAAGGGAAGATCCGCACGATGATGCATATCCGACAGCTCGCGACCGAGCCGATCCTCTAAAAAGATCATTCGGCTAACGCGTAACACACCCCTTGTTACAATAGATATATGTTTTCATCACCCTCAAAAAAAAAGATATATGTTTTCATCCTTGTGCAAGATTAAAAAATGACAAAACAATTGGAGTGTGATTCACGAAAAAGTAACACAATCCATGCCCCATGTATAATAATTGCATACAAATTCGAGCAATGTACTAAAAATGTACACATATTCAAGTGTATGATGATGCGGCACACCGCACACCCAAGAGCATGAGTGATGAGGATGTGCCGAAGAGATGGGAGGAAGTAGTGTCCTACCATGTAAGATGGCCCCCCAGTCGGGCATGACAGTTTGGTGGCTCGGGATCCCACGCCGCTTGTAAGTGCATCTAGTGCCCCTTAGTGATTTTGGTGTATTGAAGACTTATAGGTTAAATGTCTAATGCGTTTATGAGTGTACACAGGTCTATAAGTCTATGAGGATTTTGATATTTACAGAGAAAGTCGACCCCTAAAAATGAAGTTCTCCGACTGAAGATTTTGGTATTCTGAAGACTTTGAAAGTGAAGAAATTGGTGTGGCCTTGAAAACTTGGTATTCATTTGAGGAACATGAAGCGTGAAGACTTTTGTTTTCGTAGTTTCGTTTTCTCTTTCTTGAGTCATAGAAAACATCGTACTGTTAAAGGGGGTCAAGGAAATACTAAGGAAAAATTTCAATGTGATGCTCAACTCAAAATCCTACACCTACCAATCCCTTCAAGTGAAGACATTGGAAATCTCATACAGTTCAGTCAATTTCTTCAGTGACAGAGACGAAGTTCTTCTGGTCGCTGAGGAATTTGTTCTGACTGAGTAGTTAGGAATTCGCCAATGCGGATTGCCTACACAGTGAGGAACATGATAGCCCTGAGGAATTTAAACCTCAAATTTCCGACAGTTGTTGTGCTACGCGCCAGCTATCTCAAAATATCTTATCCACCTAACGGTCATATCATTGAAGGGCATTTATGTCTTATCATGTCGGGCTGCTCCCTAGGCTATAAATAGCAGCCCCCTACAACCACTAGCTGGTTGGCTTCTCCAGAGAAACTGACACTTGTCAATTGAGAGTATCACATCCTCCGAGGACTTTGAGTGAAAATCATCAAGTGAGGAAAAACCAAACCCAAACACCTACAAACCCAAAGTAATTGAGCATCACTGAAGAGATTGATCCTGCGTGGATCCAACGCTTGTTATTTTTGAAGACTGTGCTTCTTCCAGACGGTTAGGTGTCATGGTCTAGAGCATCCAAGAGGAATTGTGGATCGCCGAGTGACCAAGTTTGTGAAGGTTTGGAAGTCGCCTGAAGACTTACCACAAGTGATTGGACGAGGTCTGTGTGACCGTAGTTCAAGGAGAATACGGTGAGAACTTGGTGTCCTGAGCTGCGTGCTCAGGACTGGGTGTCCGGGACTGTGTGTCCTCGAGTTTAAATACTCAGCCGCTCCAACCAGACGTACAACTAAGACAACAGTTGGAACTGGTCTACCAAATCATTGTCTTCACCAAGCTTACTGGTTCTATTTTCTCAACTCTTTCATTTCCTCATTACTGTGTTAAGTGCTTCATCATATCTATGTTTGAAGACTTTGACTGAAGGCTTTCTCAATTTCCTCAGTTCAATTCTTCAGTATGTTTGTCTTCATCTTGTGTTATCATGTGATTACGCTTTCTGTACTCTGTGCTTGTCTTCATTTCATCATGATGACCATGCATGTATTCTGTTATGCTTACTTCTGAGTACTTATTCCGCTGCAAGTACTTCTTCCCTAAGGAATTTCCTCACCGGCAAATACTCAGTGAAGAATTCATAAAAATCGCCTATTCACCCCTCCTCTAGTCGATATAACGCACTTTCAATTGGTATCAGAGCAAGGTTTTCCCTTGTTCTGTGTGATTTTGGTTTAACCGCCTGGAGTTTTAGTTATGTCGACCGCAGGTATGATCAAGTTCTCTGCTGGCTGTCCTACCTTCGATGGGAAAGACTACCCCTACTGAAAAAATAAGATGCGAATGCATCTTGAGGCAATTGATAACGATCTCTGGTATATTGTGGGAAATGGTGTTCCCTCTGTCTCACCCTCACTGAACGCCACTGATGTGAAGAGATTCAAGCAACTCGATTCTCAAGCGAAGAATATCATATGTGGCCATCTGAGCAAAGGACAGTATGGAAGAGTGAGTGCTTTGGAAACTGCTAAGCTTATCTGGGATAGGCTGTCCAAAGTGAATGAAGGAGTCTCAACTCAGCGTGACTCTCGAGTTGATGTAGTTCGCAATCTCTTCAACCGCTTCAAAAGACTCGACAATGAAAATGTTCAACAAACCTTCGATCGTCTCACTGACATCTCAAATGAGCTTCAAGTGCTTGGTGCCACTGACATCACCAACCATGAGGTGGTGAAGAAATTGTTGAGATCGCTTGATTCCTCATTTGATACTCTGGCATTGATGATACAAGAGCGTGCTGATTACAAGTCACTTGATCCAGCTGATATCCTCGAGAGGCTAAACACTCATGTGTTCCAGCTTGCTGAAAAGAGAGATCTCTATGGTTCATGCTACGGTAGATCACGTGCCCTGAAGGCCAAGGCAGTGTCTGAATCTGAAAATGAAGATTCTGGCAGCAGCCTTGGTGATCCTGAAGAATTGAGCCAGGAGCTAGCACTGCTCATGAAGAAATTCCAGAAGTTCTCAAGACGTGGCCGCTTTGGAAAATCCTCAAGGAGCAATGATTCCTCATCCAGTGACTACAAGAGGAGGCTATGCCACAAATGCAAGAAACCTGATCACTATATTCAAGATTGTCCTCAGTGGGAAAACGAATTAAAGAAGAAGAAATACAAGGATTACAGTTCTGATGATGCTAAGAAGAAGAAGAAATTGTCAAAATCTTCATCATCAAAATCCTCGAAGTCTTCATCTCACAAGAAGAGCAGCTCCAAGAAGGCTCGGGCATTCATTGGCAAGGAAATGGACTCTGAGACTGAATCCGGGGAACATGAGGAAGAGGAGGCATCTGAGGAGTCCGAGTCTGGTGTGGCGAGTCTGGCTCTCGCTACTGCATTCGTCAGCAAGTCTATCTTCAACTCTGAAGAAAATGACCTCACCAACAAGGCTGATGAAGGCAATGATGACTACGCTCCCACCTACTGCTTCATGGCAAAGGGTGCCAAGGTACTCAAATATACGTCCTCTGAATCTTGTGAGAATGAATCTGATGAAAACCTCAAGCCCAGCTACTCTAAACATGCTAAGATTGCTGTAAAACAGGAAAGGGCTTTTGAAAAGGTTCAAAACATGCTAGACAAAAGTGACGATATGTTGGGTGAAGAAATGGATCACACTAAAGCCTTGACTGAAAATCTTCAGAGACTTCAGTCTAGGTTTGACAGCCTTCAAGGTCATCATAACACTCTCTTATCTGATCATGAGAAGCTTTCTTGTGAATTTCTTCAAAAGAAGCAAGATCTTAAGAAGCTAAGAGTGAGTTATGAAGATCTTTAGAAGGAGCGCGATTCATTACTTGCTTAACAAATCAGCGCTTCTCAGGAAGAATTTGTTCCTCCATGCTTAAAGTGCATTGAACGTGAATCTGCTAATTCTTCACCTGAATGTTCAAATGCTTCTATTGTTACAAATTCTTCACCTGCCTCTGCTATCACTAATTCCTCATCTGAGGACATTGCTAGTATCACTGACGATGCAGGGCTGAAGGAATTGTACATGACGGGCATGTACAAAAGCCTCAAAGGGCATCAGACTCTTTGTGATGTACTTAAAAAGCAGATCCTCAACAGGAACCCTAGGAAAGAGGGTATTGCCTTTGAGAGGAAAATCAATGCTGATGGTACATATTGGAAGCCTGAGCAGTACCCCAAAACCTCATGGGTTGCTGTAAAGGGACCACCAGTTGATCCATCTAACTTAACTGGCTTTACATGTGAATCTCCTCATTCTTCTGACGAGTCATTTGACTCCAACTATAAACTGTTCAAAAATCAGAATGGTGAAGTATTGGCTAGATATGTTGGCACTAACTGCAGGACAGTTCCCCTATGAAGAAAATCTGGATTCCTAAAAGGTGCCTTGAAAGTCTTCAGGTGAATGTCCTCATGACACCACCTGTGGAGAATAGGAACCCCAGATCAAACTCTTCATATGGACCAAATTTTTCATATGGATCCAAGTCCTCATACGGACCAAACTCCTCACGTGGATCAAATTCCTCAAAAGGATCAAAGTCCTCATATGATTATCATCATGCTAACAACTCTGTTTCGCAGGGTAGAGCTAAGGGCTATGAATATGTGCATTATTCTTCAAACCATTATGTTCATAAGTCCTCGAATAATTTCTCTGCTTATTCATATGCTTACCCTAACCTGTCTTATGTGAAACGAAATGGTCTGGCTTCTTTACCACCATTCTCATATGGAGCTCGCAGAGTGATGAAATCTTTGCCACCCCTTCAGATGTGGGTGGTGAAGAAAAAGAACTAATCTCTTTTGCAGGGTCAGGTCTCCAGACGTGCTTTAACATCTAAAGAATTTGCTGGGGGCCTGACAAAAATGCCTGAAAGGACACATGCTAATCATGAAGAAATGAACTTTCATTTCACACGTCCTCATACTACTATATCTGTTTTACTGCTTGATGAAATTCATCTTATGAATTTGATATCATATTCTTCACTGATGAAGTATATGAGTTCGTAAGCTGCACTAATTCATCTGGAGGATGATCAACCCAAAGCCACTGAGTGGGTCCTCGATAGTGGATGTACAAATCACATGACTGGTGACAAGAATCTGTTGATTGATGCTCCCTTATCACCATCGCATCTGAAGCATATCATCTTCGCTGACTAAGGTAAAAGTCAGGTATTGGGTCTAGGTAAGGTTGCGATCACAAAGAATCGACACATGGACAAAGTCATTCTTGTTGAGTCCTTAGGATATAACCTTATGTCTGTCTCAATGCTTTGTGATCTTGATATGATTTTTGTCTTTGGCAAGTATCGTTGTGTTGTGGTTATGGAAGCTGACAATTCCAAAGTCTTCAAAGGCTTTAGGAGAGGAGACTTGTACATTATTGATTTCTCTACAGGACCTCAACCAGCCGTGTGCCTACTTGCAAAAGCTTCAGAAGGATGGCTATGGCATCGACGACTTGGTCACGCAGACATGAGGAATTTGCACATGCTTGCGAAGAAGAAGCATGTCATTGGCATTGAGAATGTTAAATTCCTTAAGGATCACTTATGCGGGGCCTGTGAAGCTGGAAAAATGACCAAGGTCAAGCATCCAACGAAGACTATCATGACCACTACTCAACCATTCGAATTGCTTCACATGGACCTCTTTGGTCGTAATCATTACTCGGCAGTCACTAATGACGCATCTCTATATGGCTTTATTATTGTTGATGATTACTCTCATTACACATAGGTACACATTGTTACTTACAAACATGAAGTGCAGGAAGTCTTCAAACAATTTTCCTTGATGGCTTCAACCAACTTTGGTGTGAAGATCAAGCACATCAGGAGTGACAATGGAACTGAGTTCAAGAATTCTGGTCTTGATGACTATCTTGATGAACTTGGTATTACTCATGAGTTATCTGCTCCTTATACTCCTCAGAAAAATGGCGTCATGGAGCGCAAGAACAGAACTCTTGTTGAGATGGCTCGCACTATGCTTGATGAGTACAAGACGCCTCGTCACTTCTGGATTGAGGGAATTTACACTGCGTGCCACATCATCAACAGGGTATATCTTCACAAATTCTTCAAGAAGACTGCCTATGAACTCCTCACTGACAAGAAACCCAATGTGAGTTATTTCAAAGTCTTCGGTGCTAAATGTTGGATTAGAGATCCTCATCACAATGCTAAATTTGCACCGAAAGCACATGAAGGTTTTATTCTTGGTTACGGAAAGGACTCGCACACCTACAGAGTCTTCAACAATGTTCTTCACAAGATTGTTGAAACTGTAGATGCGCGGTTCGATGAAACTAATGGCTCGCAAAGAGAGCACCTACCTTCTGTGATAGATGAACCAGCACCTGAGGATTCTATCAAGTTCAAGGCTACTGAGGATGTCATTCCTACTGAAGAATCTGCTGAAGAATTTATTTCAGAACGTGAAGAACGTCGAGCTGATGCACCTGACAAAAATGCTAAAGAAAATGGTGCTGAAGAAAATGCTGATCAAATTCCTCGAAGACAACTAGCTCATCCTCGCGTTGGAAAAAAAGTGCAAGTTGAAAAGATCATCGATGACATTGAAGCACCAGGTCCTCTCACACGCTCAAAAGCTTCACATTTATCTAACTTTTGTGGGCACTATGCTTTTGTCTC
Organism: Triticum dicoccoides; assembly: GCF_002162155.2. NCBI lineage: Eukaryota > Viridiplantae > Streptophyta > Magnoliopsida > Poales > Poaceae > Triticum > Triticum dicoccoides. The sequence goes on from NC_041391.1 coordinate 55,564,710, forward strand.
TATCACAGAGCCCAGTAAGATAGATGAAGCATTTCTGGAGCCTGAGTGGATTCAGGCCATGCAAGAAGAATTACATCAGTTCGAGCTCAACAACGTCTGGGAACTAGTCAAATGTCCAGATCCTCGCAAGCATAATATCATTGGCATAAAGTGGATCTACCGCAACAAGCAAGATGAAAATGGCCTTGTGGTGAGGAATAAGGCATGATTTGTAGCTCAAGGCTACACACAGGTTGAAGGAATTGATTTCGATGAAACTTTTGCACCTGGTGCTAGACTTGAGGCTATTCGCATATTACTTGCTTACGCTAACTATCATGATATCACTTTATATCAAATGGATGTAAAAAGTGCATTCCTCAATGGTAAGCTTGAGGAACAAGTATATGTTGCTCAACCCCCAGGTTTTGAAGATCCAAAGAATCCTGACAAAGTCTTCAGACTCAACAAGGCCCTCTATGGCCTCAAGCAGGCCCCTCGGGCATGGTATGACACTTTGAAGGAATTCCTCATGAAGAATGGCTTCACACCCGGTTCACTCGACCCTACTCTCTTTACTAAATCTTATGATGGTGAACTATTTGTGTGCCAAATATACATTAATGATATTATCTTTGGCTGTACTGACCAACGTTATAGTGATGAATTTGCCTATATGATGAGTGAAGAATATCAAATGTCTATGATGGGAGAGTTGAAATTCTTCTTAGGTCTTCAAATTCGCCAATAGTGCAATGGTATATTCATATCTCAGGAGAAATACCTCAAGGATGTTCTGAGGAAATTCAGCATGCAAGATTGCAAAGGCGTCAGAATTCCTATGCCCACAAATGGCCATCTATGCACTGATGAAAATGGTATTGACTTTGATCACAAGGTATACCGCTCCATGATTGGTTCTTTATTGTACTTATGTGCATCTAGGCCAGATATAATGCTTAGTGTTTGCATGTGTGCCCGATTTCAAGCTACACCGAAGGAATCACACCATAAGGCTGCGAAGCATATTCTTCGATATCTAGCTCACACACCAACACTAGGATTATGGTACCCCAAGGGCTCTGCTTTTGATCTCATTGGATATTCTGACTATGACTATGCTGGTGATCGTGTGGACCGTAAGTCAACATCTGGTACTTGTCATTTCCTCGGATGATCTTTGGTCTGTTGGTCCTCGAAGAAACAGAACTGCGTATCATTGTCTACTACTGAAGCTGAGTACATTGCTGCTGGTTCTTGCTGTGCTCAATTGATGTGGATGAAGCAAACTTTCAAGGATTATGGCATCAACGTGAAGAATGTGCCTCTCTACTGTGATAATGAGAGTGCAATCAAGATTTCTCACAATCCAGTTCAACACTCGAAGACGAAGCACATTCAGATTCGTCATCATTTTCTTCGCGATCATGTGTTCAAGGGCGACATCTTTATTGATCATGTGAAGACTGAAGAATAGCTAGCCGATATCTTGACAAAGCCCTTGGATGAGAAGAGATTTAGCAAGTTGCGGTGTGAGCTAAATATCTTAGAATCTTCGAATGTTCTTTGAATAGGACACTCATCCTAACACTTATGCAAAATTGATGACTTAGATGTGCAACACATGAAGAAACATGTTTCTTCAATCAATAAAGAACACTCTAACTGTGAAGAAATTAACGAAGAATTTGATTCTCAGAACCCTACGACAATTGTATGCAGTGTCTGAAATCATCATTCTTATATGGTGGGTCACGCCACCACCAAAATTGAAAATCTTCAATTTGAGTTTTTCCTCAGTTTTTGAAATTCTTAAGTTTTTCAAATTCTTCAACTTTGCAAAATCTTCACTGGTTCCGTCTTTTTTCTTCATTGGCTATATATATATATATATATATATATATATATATATATATATATATATATGTATGTATGTATATATATATGGGTTTATGTCCTCTACATCATTCACTTATGGCTATTTCTTCAAGTTGTTCTTCTGCTAAGTGAATGTGATCGGACCCTTCCCCATCTATGCTATACTCAACCCAATCTATTCACAAATTCTTCATGTGCGTTCTATTTGAAACTCGTTCGAAATCTTCACTGTGTCCTTGTCAGCTGAAGAATTTGCGAACGGAACTTTTAACTTATCTTATCCAAATTTTTAGCTTTGCCGCTCAAACCGTTCTGTTTCCCACGATAGACTTATCTATTCACCCACGATCTAACACGATCTCCACTTTTCAGTACGTGGGTAACACATGTCATGCGAATGAGAAGGGTCAGGGGCACGTTCGTTCTAAATCTTCGAGCGAACAATTTTTTTCCACTGTGGCTATAAATACACCTCTCCCCTTCCTCACTTCCTTTACTCCGCTCGCTCTCTCTCCTGCTCGAGCTTCTCAAACCCTAGCGCCGCCGCTACTTCATCATCGCCGGTGAGGAAGAGCTTCACTGCCTCGACCTTGTCGCCGTCGTACTCGCGCCGGCTGAGGAAATCTTCACTCCACCGCCGCCGTAGCCGTCTTCCTCCGCCGAGTTAGGGCATGGAAGATCTGCACTGACGAACTTCACCTCTCCATCTCATAGTTCGTCGTGTTCTTCGTTCAGGGTAATTAAAAGTTACTTTTATTGCCCTCTTTGATTCAAATGATTTCTACAAAATCCTCAAAGGTGTTTTATTCTTCAAATTCTCACACACTAAACACCTCACATATCATCTGTTCTTGATTCGTTTCTCTAAGCATCATTTTTCTTCAAGATTCCTCAATTGTGTGGATCTTAGATCTATACAACTCTGGAACCTAAGACAAAGAACGCTTAGTGAAATTCTTCAAGACTCGTCTAGTTAAAATTCCTGAAACTTGTTCTTTTTGAAAAACCTTCTGAGAACGCATATCACCTCTCCAAATTCCTCGCAACTATATTCTGTTCACAGGTACTCATGTCCGCTGCTGAATCACTAGGTTCTCATCAACTTAACTCATTTGTAGCGTTCCTCAAAGAAAAGTTGCATACTTCTTCAGAGAATTCGATTGTTCAAATTCCTCAACTGAAGAAAATGGCAGGCGGTAAGAAGCCACAGAAAGGAGAAAAGAAGCCTGAGGTCATGACTGCCTTTGAGGCCCCTGATGATATATACAAAGACTATTGCACTCCTGATGAGGCCAAGTTTGGTAAGGAGAACAAAAATCAGCGCAAGGTGCGCATCCATAGGATAGAAAGGAGATGGGCAAGAGAATGGAGGGAGTACAGGTATGTAACTCCAAAGTACATGAAGAAATTCACAATCAATCCTCCATGCCCAAGACCACCATTGGCACCTGGCCAAGTAGCAGATCCCACCAGCCTCAAGCGTGGTGAGGATTATCCTGATGAATGGGCAAAGTGCCAAGCCAAGCTGGCCAGGCAAGCCAAAGAAGCAGTGAGGAAACTCAATGAGGACTCTGCTACTGCTGCTGCCTCTGCTGAGGCCTCTATTGTCAAGCCAAAGAAATCTATGGCAAAGAAGCCCGCGCACAAGCCAAGTGCTTCACCTCCAGTGCCCTCAAGGCCTAGTTCCTCAGCAATGCCCTCACGGCCAGAATCCTTAAAGCCCTCACGGCCAATTCCTCATGCTGCTCCTGCTCCTCCAGAATCTTCAGCTCCTCCGCCAAAGTCTTCGGCCGCTCCGACAAAGTCCTCTGCACCTGTGCATCTTGCCACGTGCCAAAGGACGGCAGGCATTTCCATTGCCTCAGGTGTCTAAGATAGTTCCTCAGCTGCACCCAATTCTTCAACGGGTCCGTCTCTACTGAAGAAAAAGGCTGCTTCAGGACGAGGTTCTCGCCCTAGTCCTCAGAAGAAGCAGGTTGCCTTCCAAGTACCATCCGCAGAAGATGAAGCTGATGATGAAGAACTTGCTGAGATCATCAGAGATAGGCAAGTCAGGGCCGCTAGAGCCAAAGGCACTAATGTGCCACTGCTATTGGATCCTAAGTTGATCCTGATTATATTGATCTCTGCACAAGGATCCAGACACTCCTATGCCTGATTTCAATTTGACTCCTGGCCAAAGTCACATGCTGACCCATTTCATCTCTGAAGAAAAATGGAAATATGAGAAGGCCAGGCAGATCAAGAAAGCACAGTATAGGAAAGAAAAGTTTTTGAAGACCAACGTTGTCTCTATGATAACTCATGAGCTTATAAAAATCCAGTCCGAAATCAAAGCCCTCAGCAATAACTTCAATGCCTACTATGCTGATTGGCAAGGTGCCAAAGTCAGATTTGTTAAATTGACTGAGAAATTCACCTCCAGTGTTGCAGCCCCATCGCAACAGGAAATTCCTCAGGCTGAAGCTTCTGCTCAGCAAACTGAAGAACATGCCAGCACCGATGATGACTTTCAGACTGCTGAAGAAAATGTTAGTTCCAGGGCTGATGACTGCATTCCAGCCGCTGAAGACATTGCCAAGGCATCCACTAGTGATGCGCCTAAAGAAAATGAAGAAGTCAGGGCAACTGCATCAGTTGCGCCTGAAGAAAATTAACCAGATTCCTCTGCTCCTCCTGCGCCTACACCAACTCCAATCCTTCCATCTGCATTAGATGTGAAGAAGACCAAGGCTGCAGAGCGTGCAGCTGTGAAAAAAAGGAAATCATCAGCTGCTTCAGATTCCTTAGCTCCAAAGAAAATAAAGCCTATGACAAGTTCATTTGCAAATCCAATTGATGATGTTCCGATCTCAATCATGCCATCAAAGGACCTTGTTCCTTTTGGTGAAGAATATGTGATCCCTAGCAGATCTGATGAAGAAAATTATTCTGCTGCTTTGTCCGAGCAGATTGATGAAGAAATTGAAGTGGATGCTATCCCTTCAACACCTATTGTCTCCTCGCCCATGCCTCAGTTCATAGCTAAAGAGGCTGGCGTTAAAGAAATGGAAGATGAATACGTGGATATTGGGTGCACTACGCCAGTGATGAATGATGACTTTTGGGAAAGTCAGCACCCCAATTCTCCACTTATAGCAAATACCTCAGTCCCCTGCACCAACCGTTCAAATGGGCTCTGAAGAAAATCACCCCACTTCATCTGTACGTGAAGAAATTCCAGCCACTAGTGCTGAAGAAACTGCTGCTGCTGATCACTTGAACATGCAGACTGCCACTGAAGAGGAACCAGAAATTCCTCAGCCTAAAGAACCTGAGATTGTGATTCCTGAAGTCGTGATGCAACTCACTGACACTCCACTTCAAAAGCCAAAGGATCCATTCTCAAGGAAGCAAAAGTTCAAGGCTGAAGATTTCTTCGGCGAGCATGTGTTCTTCACAGATTACAACCCCTATGATTCTGCTCGCATAAGGAAGAGGCGTTTCTGGACGGCCAGCCAGGCCAATTTCTATTCCTCAGTGCTGTTCAACAAAGACAAAGTCTTCGATCATGCACACATTTCTCATGTGGACATGGAATCTCTGCCGGGCTTCGAGACAGTCCTTAGTGTTCTTCACGATGCTGGACTGTTAAATTTCTGCACTGACATATGTGATTGGAATGAAGAACTCGTTCTTCAATTCTTTGCGACGCTGCACATCACAGGAGATTCTGAAGATGTGAACTCATGGGTGCTGGACTGGATGTCAGAAAACACTCACTACAAGGCACCAGCTACTGAATTACTTCGTGCCCTACCATTCAGTCCTCCCCTTGAAGGTGCTCGTTGCGTCTACAGTGAACCTGAGCTTACAAATCACTACATGCAAGTTCTGATGAAGCCTTTGAATCCAGGGCAGGCCCCACGAACCAAATTCCTCGTCAAGGAATTAATGTATGTGCCTCGGACTGTCTATCACATTTTGACGAAGACATTGAGTCCTATCAAAGGCCACGACTCGAATGAAGAAGTCGTTGGCGTCATGAAGAATCTGCTTTTCAATTCATTCATGGTGTTCCCGTCAACTTCCATGATTTCTTCATGAGGACTCTGGCCAATGTCGCTATGTCACCTTTTGAGCTGAAGCCTTATGCACCTTGGATTATGAGATTCATCAGAACAAGGTCTTCACTCAATTACAAAGCTGGTACTCTGAATCACTGCAGCTACTTGCCTCTATTTGAAGTCCTCAAACGGACATTTTCCTCAACTGATGACAAAGGCAATGCCGCTGATGTGATAGATGAAGGCATTCATCCATTGAATGGTCAATTTCGCAAGGCTGCATCCTACTCAACCAATGACGACTCTGCCATCCATGACTCTGCCGCCAACACAACCAAGCCAAATCCTCAAGGAACAGCACCCAGGGTGATGACTGGTCGTGAGCTTCTCCTCAGTCTTCATCAGAAGGTTGATCGCAATCATAAATTGGTCAAGCGTCAGTTTGGTTCAATTCTTCACAACATGACTTCAACCCACAATGCAGTGAAGAAAAACCAATACTACCTCCATGAAACCTTCAACCGTACCTGGGCTGTTTTGTCTCATGTCTACAACAAAGAAGATCTGAAGAAAATGGGTCTCAAGGAAGAATTTGACTGGTCTACACCTCCACCGAAGAAATACAAGAAGGTCAAGGTTCCTTCCTTGGTGGCTAGCTCCTATTCTTCATCACGCGACACTGATGAACATGAAGACTTGGACGACACTGCGGCAGGCCCTACTACGACAAACGACCCCGACAATGCTGGCGCTCCTCCATCAACTTGATATTCTTCAGGGGCGTTAGTCCTCAGTTTCGATCCTTTTGGTCATTCTATGACAAAGGGCGAGAAAGTTGAGTTAGTCTTTAAGTGGGTCTATTATATGGGCGTTTTTTTGCTAAGTTACAACTCTCGCTCTTCTGAAACTTTATTGGATCGAGTTGTAATCTTAAACCCGATGGTGCTCTGATACTTTTGATGTGCTCTTCTGAATTACATCAGTCATCATATTTCATCATGCATTTCAAATTCTTCATATTATATGTCAAATGCGCATATGAATTACAAGATATAGGGGGGGATCTCCATGATTCAACTCTTCAAATGTCCATTGCCTCAAAAGAAAATTCCTCACTATGCACATCTTCAGGGGGAGTTCTTCTATATCTTGCAATCAAATTCCTCAATATCAGTATTTACACTTCATATGTTTATCCCCATTGAAAACTTAACCTATATTGTCATCAATCACCAAAAAGGGGGAGATTGTAAGTGCATCTAGTGCCCTTTAGTGATTTTTGTGTATTGAAAACTTATAGGTAAAGGGTCTAATGCGTTTATGAGTGTACACAGGTCTATAACTCTATGAAGAGTTTGATATTTACAGAGAAAGTCGACCCCTAAAAATAAAGTACTTCGACTGAAGACTTTGGTATTCTGAAGACTTTCTGAAGACCTTGAAAGTGAAGCAATTGGTGTGACCTTGAAGACTTGGTATTCATTTGAGGAACATGAAGCGTGAAGACTTTTATTTTCGTAGTTTCATTTTCTCTTTCTTGAGTCATAGGAAACACTGTATTGTTAAAGGGGGTCGAGGAAATACTAAGGAAAATTTTCAATGTGATGCTCAACTCAAAATCCTACACCTACCAATACCTTCGAGTGAAGCCATTGGAAATCCCATACAGTTCAGTCAATTTCTTCAGTGATAGAGACGAAGTTCTTCGGGTCGCTAAGGAATTTGTTCTAACTGAGAAGTTAGGAATTCGCCAGTGCGGATTGCCTACACAGTGAGGAACATGATAGCCCTGAGGAATTTGAACCTCAAATTTCCAACCGTTGCTGTGCTACGCGCCAGCTGTCTCAAAATATTTTATCCACCTAACGGTCATATCATTGAAGGGCATTTATGTCTTATCATGTCGGGCTGCTTCCTAAGCTATAAATAGTCGCCCCCTACAACCACTAGCTGGTTCGCTGCTCCGAGAGAAACTGACAATTGTCAATTGAGAGTATCCCATCCTCCGACGACTTTGAGTGAAAATCATCAAGTGAGGAAAAACCAAACCGAAACACCTACAAACCCAAAGTGATTGAGCATCACACAAGATATTGATCCTGCGTGGATCCAACACTTGTTACCTTTGAAGACTGTGCTTCTTCCAGACGGTTAGGCGTCATGGTCTAGAGCATCCAAGAGGAATTGTGGATCACCGAGTGACCAAGTTTGTGAAGGTTTGGAAGTCGCCTGAAGACTTACCACGAGTGATTGGACGAGGTCAGTGTGACCGTAGTTCAAGAGAATACGGTGAGGACTTGGTGTCCTGAGCTGCGTGCTTAGGACTGGGTGTCCGGGACTGTGTGTCCTCGAGTTTAAATACTCAGCTGCTCCAACCAGACGTACAACTGAGACAGCAGTTGGAACTGGTCTAACAAATCATTGTCTTCACCAAGCTTACTGGTTCTATTTCCTCAACTCTTTCATTTTCTTATTACTATGTTAAGTGCTTCATCATATCTGTGTTTGAAGATTTTGACAGAAGACTTTCTCAATTTTCTCAGTTCAATTTCTTCAGTCTGTTTGTCTTCATCTTGTGTTATCCTATGATTACACTTTTTGTATTCTGTGTTTGTCTTCATTTCATCATGATGATCATGCCTGTATTCTGTTATGCTTACTTCTGAGTACTTATTCCGCTGCAAGTAGTTCTTCGCTAAACAATTTCCTCACCGGCAAATACTCAGTGAAGAATTCATAAAAATCGTCTATTCACCCCTCCCTCTTGTCGATATAACGCACTTTCACCGCTGGCACCCGCTGGCACGCCTGACGGCTCAGGCTTTGTGGAAGATTGGGTTGGCGTGTTCGAAAGCCTCGGGATTCTTGTCGATCCGGTGGACCCCATCGGCATACAGGATTGCAATGTGCACATGCACAAGGACAAACATGTTCTTGGTTAGCCTATCAGAGGGCATTCCGGCTACACGGGGCTCTGTAGTATTGGAGAGTGATCTGTATGCCGTAACTACCCCAAATCAGCGTACCTCACATATCTGATCACATGTTCAGGATTTTTGCAACAAGATTACACGAACACTTTCTCTGTCCTGACCGACCCGCAGAGGCCTCCCCGCTGCCCCAAAATGATGCGCGATACAAAAGAGGTTGCTAGCATCGAACCCAAGGCGGAGTGTACGCTTAGCGAAGAGGCCAGGTCGTGGTTCCACTGGCTCCAAGCAGCAAGCGATGCTCAGATTAGGAAGTAACGCCTAGCGCATGAAGGCGAGATCATTTCCGATGAGGCTCTGCAGGCCTACGTGGAACTCTTCTCGCGCCCATTGACAAACTCCCATATTGCGGCCATATTAACTCGATCAAATTACCACATTTAAAAAAGAAAATACACTTCAGCATCTTCTTTTCCCGCAAAAAAATATTTTTAATGAAATCTTAACAACACCAACAGCGCAGCAAGACACGTTCAATCCTTCTAGTCTATATCCGTACCCGATGTATAGCATATGAATAATTTTCATTACTAAGTTGAATGGATCCGGTACATCGGACGGCCAAGAGCTACAGGCCATCAGATCAAGTCATATGATGCACTGAATCCTTCCACATGGGATATGGGATATTATATGAGTAAGAGCATCTCCAACAGGCGCGGCAAAAGGCGCGCCCGCGCGGTAAAATTACGTTTTAGCGCGCGCCGGCTGATTCCGCGCGCTCCAGCGGTGGCGGGAACTTACCGCGCGCGGGAAGCACTCGCGCGCGCGGGAGAAAGCGGCACGCAGCGCGGTAGATTTAGCGCGCCGCTTACCGCGCGCCTATAAATTGCCGCGCCTGCCACGCGCATCGCACATAGCCACACGCCCTCCCCTCGCGAGCTCGCCGCTTCGCAGCTTTTCGCGCCACCACCGCGCCACCATGCCGCCGCGCCGCCGGGGTGCTTCGGGCTATCGCGGCGTCCGCGCGCGCCCCAACGGCTGGTTCTCCGCCGAGATACGGTCCGGCGACGTGCGGCTCGGCCTCGGGACATTCCGGAGCGCGCACGAGGCGGCCCACGCGTACGACGCGGCGGCGTGGCGCTTGGACAGGCCCCTGTCGCAGATGAACTTCCGGGACGTCTTCACGCGCGAGCAGGCGCAGCGCGTCGCCCCTCCGCCGCGTCTCATCACCGACCTCGACCGTGCCGACCATGCTCGGCGGCAGCGCCGCCTCCTCGTCGCCGAGGAGGACGAGCGAGCCATGGCGGAGTGGTGCCGTCGCCACCCGGAGGACGTCGTCGACGAGCACGCCTACTGGGCGGAGATGACGGCAAGGCGCCGTGCGGAGCGGGCTGACCGGCGTCAGCGGAAGGCATTGGCGAACGAGCAGTGCGACATAGTTTCAGCAGGTGGGAGGTCGTTCTTCACGACCGACGATGACCGTTGGGACGACATATGGCTCTCAACCTCGGACGACACCGATGAGGATGATGATGATGATGATGATGGTAGCGACTTGGAGTAGTTTCTATCTATCTATCTATGCCGTAGTAGTGGCTATCTATCTATGTATGTCGAACTATCTATCTATGTATGTTGAACTATCTATCTATCTATGTAAAATATCTTGCATCATTATCTATGCAAAAAAAATGTTCGCGTGCTGTATTTTTACCGCGCTTGCTGGAACTGCGCGCGCACGCGGCTTTACAGCGCGGCTACTGGAGTAAACGCCGCGCGCCGCGTTAAATCAGGCGTTGGGCGCGCGCCAAATCAGTTTTTAGCGCGCGGCGCGTTCGGCGCCTGTTGGAGATGCTCTAAAAAATTTGGATTTGCCGCGCGCGCGCTTCACAGGGATCCCTGTGGAGTTACCTGGCAAGAACATGTCGACTATTCTCTCCCTTTTCGTCGCTTGCATTTCCTGAATCCACCGCTGCATCACTCCCATCCGCCGAAGCCCTAATCCCGGCCCTTCCAGCCGCCTCTCCCTCTGCAGTCCGCACCATGGCATGGAGGACAAAGGCGGGAATGTTGGCCCTGGTGCCGGAGCGTTACTGGAATTTGGGTCACGCACTGGAGACATTCAACTTCACAATGCTGGAAATCAGGTAACGTAGAGTGATTCTGATAGTGGAGTCGATTTTCTTGTTGATCTGTGCCTTCCGAAGTTCTGATCCAACATTAATCAAGCAATGCATTGCAGTCTAAAATCCGTGACCACCAGGTGTTTGCGTTTATGCGCACAAGGCTTCTCATTTTTCTATTCCGTACTTCCCAATCAAGGAGAAATCGAATAATGCCAGGAAATCATAGATTCCAACCTAACGTGGAGAGATTCTGATAGTGGAGCCAATTTTCGTGTTGATCCGTGCCTTCTGGTCCAACATTAATCAAGCTAGCTATACATTGCAGTCTAAAATTCGTGACCACCAGGTGTTTGCGTTTATGTGCACAAGGCTTCTCAGTTTTCTATTTTGGCGACCCCTACTTCCTAATCAAGGTGAAGTCGAATTATGCCATGAAATCCTAGATTCCGACCTAGAGTTTGTTTATTTGTGTGTGTGTGTCTACAAAGCTTTTCGCGTTTTCTGTCCAATCTTATATGCTGTTATACAATTGTATAAATCTCATATCCAACAAATGTTTGATGATATCTATAGCGATATATAGCACACAAATAACTTTCAATATGGACAAAATCCTAGAGGCTCGCTAGGTTGTTACAAGAGACGGCGGTCAGATGGCATAGTCAGCTAGTTCTACAATGGGGTCGACCCCAAAACAACACGGGAAAAGAAAACTTACTAGAAAGTACTAGATCCTAACTACATCTGTACAGTTGTTGGAGTATGGGACCCACACCATCCTTGTCGCCGGCTGGCGGCTAGCGTGAGATGAGACGGGAGGGGCCAACAGTGGAACAGAGCATTTGCGAACAGAGCATAACAGAGCACATGGTTACTTCTTCTCCCTCCAGAGTCACTTGCAGCGCGAAAATGAGAGGACGTCGCTTTCCGTGACTTCTTTCCTGAATCTTCAGGCAGTAGAGATAACAGCTTGGACTTCACCTGTAAGCACAGCACATCTCCGTAGCTTTATAACATAGAAGCAAGAAATGTCGTGTACTCCGTTGACTGTAAAGAAACGGTGGGGTACCTTTTAGTTCTCTTTCCTCGTAAAGGACCACAGCTATCAAAATGGGTAGCCGTGTTTACCAAATTTGTGACAGGTCTCTCCTGACCCAAATAGTAGTTCGTGTCTCCTGCAAAATTAACACATATAGTAGTTAAACCAATGCCCAGATCACAAACTGACGGAGATAATTCTGGTTAATTCATGGAAACAGTACGTAAGATAGGAATAACATCTCTCGGTCTGACAACTAGATTGCAGGAGATGATGAGATGGAAGAAGTGACTAAGAAACAAGATGGCTGATGAGAAGCGGGGTATACCTATTCTCACATGACCAATGCAGGAAATGTTGTTCCATTCATAGCTTCCTTCCTTTTTCCAGCTTTCCGCCACCTCTGGATCACATTTTCTGATAATGAAAGACTCCAGCGAAGAGGGCAGATAGGGAAACGGGAGGTGACAGGGAACTACATCAAACTCCAGTCTCTTGAGAGAGCAAAACTCTTCTAGCATTAACATAATCATCCCCACCTTCAGTATCTCCAGGGACTCAAGGGACCTTCTATTTTGTCTCATCCATTGCTGAGATATTGTGCCACAGCCAACAGAGATGATCAAGTTTTTTGTGTTACACAATCTACTCAGTGGCTCATTTTCTAACATGCAAGGGGTATGGATCCAGAGTGAGTAGACCTTCAGGGAGACCTCGAACGATGAATCTCCATCCATTTCACCTGTTTCTGCAGCCAGATGAAGCTGCTCACAGTCTGTAATTTCTAGCCAACTGAGATATGAAAGAGCTCCAAGCCCACCCAAGGATGACAAGAAAATACAGTCTTTTACAACCATTTCTCGAAGTGCCGTGAGACTCTGGAACACCTCTGATGATGGAAGAGACTTCACCCTGGAGCAGTTGCACAAACTTAATGATTTAAGATTAGTCAGACCAACCAGTGAATCGAGCAGAGGAAGTTGGAGGTCACCGCACTGCATCATAGACAGTTCCTTAAGCGTGCAAGGGAGTAGTCCACCATCAACATTCTCCATCATTCTCAATGAGTAACAGCTCCCAATACAAAATTCTGTAAGATCATTCATGCTCCCAAATGATAAAGGAGCATGTTTTAACTGTGCACAGGCAACAATCTTTAGGATCCGAAGAGTGCAGATATAGTGTTCCTGCAGTAGAAAGCTCTCTGACAACGTAGTCAAATTTGAACAATTGCTTATGATGACTGATACTAGCTTGGGTGCTGTGGTCTGAGAATCTACATTATCATGGTGGGCCCCTATTCTTGGGAGGATTTCCAATCCAACATTATTTATTTCCAGCTGCATCAAAGTCAGAGGTAGAAGTGGTAGATTCCTCAACTCTTGACATCCTTCCACCACTAGGGTTTTCAGATTTTGAGGGAAGGAGTCACCAGATGATGGCCCAATCCGTTCCAATCCACTAAGGTTTTGCAACTCGAGGTGCTTGAGTAACTGCAGATTTCCAAGAGACGGGAGGTGCACCCAGTTTTTGCACCATCTCAGCTCAAGTGACACCATATTGACCAGAGGGTGATGGTTTATCCAAGATGGGAATCGGACACCACTATATCCTGTAATTTCCAGATTTTCAAGACAAGCATGTGGCTCAAGTTTATCAAGAACTAGGTTGTCTTCCTTTAGATCATCATTAGTTTCAGACCAGTTAAGTGACAGTGACCTAAGATAGGATTTATCATTTAGCTTTGCCTGGATAACCTCTTCATGACCCCCAACATTCTCAAGGTTGCACATTTGTAGCTTGCAAAGGCTTGTTAAATTCTTTAATGAACTTATTCGGTGACCTTCCACTGACTGAATTTTGAAGTTATACAACTCTTGCAGTGAAGTTAATCTGCCAACAGGAAACTCACCATATCCATTACTACCATAGGACACATACCGCAGATGAAACATGTTTTCCATATTCTCCACTTGTTCTGATGTTGTACCTATTCTTTTCGCTGCAGTAAGTACTTGTAAATGATAGAGCTTAGAAAGTCCATGTATTTCCTCCATCCTAGAGACAGAGATATAACGAAGGTGCTTATTAGCAACTTCATTTGGGAAATAGAACTTGGTTATCCCTTTTAAGCTCAATAACCGCAAGCACTTGACAGTTTTTATGACTTCCTGCAGTGCATCTTCATGACCAGCACTGACATGATAAGAGTCTTCCATGACGAGTGTACACAAACTCTTAAAGCAGGAAATGGCCTTGATCTCCTCACATGATAACTTGCTGAAGTTTGCTATCCATAAGTGTCTAACTGTACACTTGTGATGCAGAAAACCACCGGATTCAAGTCTTAGGCATTCACCGATAGAAACATTACGTGCCAATTCATGCAGTAAATCATGAATGACATAATACTCCGTGTAGTATTTCTGGTAAGGATCAACTGTTGGCACAAAAGTAAAGAATGACTTTCTTGCCAACTGCACAAAGTATCTTCCTCCCATGTCTTCTGGCCTTTCGGAACCACCTTCAGTTTGTAGGATCAGTCCTGAACCCATCCACATTTTCACAATGTCTTCCTTCTTAAACTTGTGATCTTTTGGAAATATGCTACAGTATCTAAAACAAAGCTGTAAGTGCTCAGGTAGATGATGGTAGCTCGATCGAAGAACAGTTGTGACGATAGCATCAGTGCTTCCTTCTAAATGTTCTAATTGTCTGTGCAGGTCCTTCCAATGCTGATCACTTACATTGCTTTGTAGATGGCCACCTGCAATCTTTGTCACCAAAGGACAGCCATGAAACTTTTCTGCTATTTCTTCAGCAATTGGCAAGAGGTGTGCATAATCTTCCAAATCCAAACCATCAAATGCATACTTCTTGAAGAGCATAAAATTTTCATCTTCATTTAATCCATCTAAGTGCAAATAATCATTTCTACTTCTCATCACACCTGCAACCATATCTGCCACAGATCTCATTCGGGTTGTCAGCAGGATCTTGCTTCCTCTCTGCATACTCCGCAAAGGAGCCATTAATGTTTCCCATTCACTTGTTTTGCTATCTTCCCAAACATCATCCAAAATAAGTAGAACTTTCTTAAGGCCAAGTTTGTCCCTGAGAATCTGTTGCAATGCTTCCAAAGTATCAGCATTAGGCTTCTCTTTTGTAACTGCCTCCAAGATCTTTTTCATTATCCTTGTTGAACTGAAAACATTATCAGAAACATGTACCCACAGAATACAGTCAAAGTGTGCTGAATCTTTCAACTCTTCGCAGACAATCTGAGCAAGGGTTGTCTTTCCTATACCTCCAATTCCGATTATTGCAAAAATCGGGACTCGAGTAACTGTATCTGGATCATCATATACATTATGAGTCAACCACCTCATAACCTGGTTCTTCTCACTGTCACGGCCAAAGATCTCAATAGGCACCAAAGTGGAGCTAGTCTGCTGTTCACTGCTTTCAGCATGATCTTGCAAGACAAGATTATCAACACGGCATAAAAGCTGAAGGAAATTGCCCACATCTTGAGCAACACTGTCTAACTTCTCTATGGCCTCCCTCAGCTTCTTTGCCATCCTACCCTCAGAAATCATCCTTGCAAACTTGCCAACAATCTTTTCTTTGTAAAACCTTGTGATTGGATTACGCACCTGTTCTAGGTTGTGGGCTTCTGCCTCTTCTTCAAGCTTGCAGTAGTCCATCTCATCAAGTACATCCTCAGCCCCCTCTACCTATCCAGTGCATCGCTTTGCTCGCTGATTTCCTGACGATCAACAGCATCATACACTGCTTGGATCTTCTTGAGCTTCGGTGGCAGACTATTCTTGAGCCGCTCTAGATCTTTAGGCTGGTACCTCTTACTGAGATAGCCGAATGCCTTGTTCACGATGAATGAGATGGCCGGTGTTGCAACCGATTTCCCTGCAAAGACCAGTGCAGCAGTAGCTGCCATTGCTGTGGACAGGAGGATTGGATCTCGCTCTCTCGACAGGAAACAGAAAGGACAAGGAGGAGTCAGGAGTCAGGACTAACACAACCAAAGAAAGATCTGTGCAGGCGACTTGTAGTCCTTGATTCCACAATATAAGCCTCCATTGACTTTAAGCAACGATTTTATAAAATGATATAGTATTAAAATGCTAGTAGATCATATTATTTTCGGTGGGACATGGAGCTGGAGCAATCAAAATCGATTGCTTTGACGTGGAGATACCTTTAGAGAGTTGTGTTTGACTTTGGAATCGTTCACCCAGATCATTAATTTCTGTGGAAGCACGTATTGTACTTGTTTATGCCAAACAACAAGTTCCGCGCAAGCACGTCATACATTAATAATAGTGACAAGAAACTTTCAATAGAGTGCATTACTTGATAACTACTCCGTATAGTTATTAAGTGAACATCATGGATGCGCCTAATGCCGATGGATTTTAATCATGCAACTACAGTTTTGACTATTGATCAATCACTCACATAATCTGGTTCCAAGGTAGGGTCAACCGGTTCTGGCTACTGGTTTATGGTCCTTCTGCAGTTCTGCATCTAGTGCACATGTAACAACTCAAATCTGAATGCCTGAGTTGCTCATCATATCAGTGAATTGTTCCAAACTTGTATTAGCAAGACAGTAATGACCACCATCTATTCGTAAGACTGTAAATAATGAAGATATCAAAGACTGTGCTACCTTAGCCAAGAGGTGATGTCCAGACATTAAAGGGTGGGTGCTCTTTAGCTCTATCGAATTTCATCTCTTCCTCACCTTGTTCAATATGATGTCGAGGGCTGGAAGGATGGTGCTCCTTGCACCACCGTAGATGCCTCTTTTTTGCCAAAAGAAAAACTGTAAATACTACTTTAGGAACACCGAAATAAGGGGTGGGGACACAGTATAGAATCTTGCAGAATTTCAAACATACTAATAGTAGACATTTTATGTACCTCAAATTAAGAGACATGCTGTGCGAGGAGTGACTGGTGCATATTTGTTCCTGGTGCGAGGCTGTACAAGTTGGATTTTGTTTTTAGAAAGAGGTATCGTTTGATGGAAAGGAGGCAAAGAACCCTAATCAGGTGCGTGTTGAACTGTTGAAATGTAGGCGAGGGGGCAAAGAACCCTGAAGCGACTTACCAGATGAGAAGAGTAGGCATGAATCAACACAAAAGTACTTTTTGCTCAAGCAAAAAGTGGCGACACAATAGGAGCACTGGATGTTGATCAGTTAACAAGTGGCGTATGCTTTCCAGGCAGAGGTGGAAGATTCAGTGACAAGTTAGACCTGATTCTAGTGTTGCACTTAAAAAACTAAGCTGCATCAGTTTTAATATATAGCCATTTTGTTGAACATAGGTGGAAGTAAATCCTCTCCTTACTTATAAGACAAAATTTCATCTAATCTGAAAAAAATGTTATCCCTACAATATTTTCATGTACGGTTGAAACAAATTTTAGTTTTGTTGGAATCATCTTTTGGCTACCATGGAAAACATTGGACATGAACGATCGAAACAATTTCAGTATGTTGCAACGGAAACATCTACCACAAATGGTCGAACCAATTCCAGTTGTCATCAATGAAAATTCTTGAATTGGCTGGTTGATCAACTTCTTCTGCGTTAGAAACAAAATAGTTGTTTATAGTAATTTCCCATATAAACAGCATTGTATGAAACTGCATTCAGTTATCTCTCTTCATCAGTGCATGCAGCTTGTTTGGGCAAAAGAAAGATGTGGGCAGCATGCATTCAGTTATCGTTCACAAAAAATTGGGTACAGGACACTCAACCTGAAATTGTGGCGCATTTAGTTTGCTGTAGAATACTGAAATACTTTGCTCGGCTACAATACAAATTATCCGTGTCAAATGTCGAGATTGCCCCCATTGAGATGAACAGTCACACAGCAGTTCTCCGTTATATAAGAGCTCACACTGGCTGAATGAACAGTCACCATTCACCACTCACCACAGCAGTTCTCTTTCTCTTCTCTTCTCTTCTCATTGCCTGCACGAGGAGGGAGATGGTGGTGAAGAAGAGAGTGGCGGCCATTGCCGCCATGTGCATGCTCCTGCTCCTCATGCTGTCAAGGCCATCCCTTCAGCAGTTCTCCGATCACTCCTGCGACTGCTACCGAAAGTGCTACTTCGAGTGCAAGAACACCTTCCCGATGCTCTGCAAGGTCGTGTGCGGTGGCAGCTGCAACGAAAACAAGGACCCTGTCGTCACCTGCATGGTCGCCTGCTGCACGGACTCTATCTGCGGCCTGCCACCGGCGCCGTCCGGTAAGAGGACCTACCACCCTACTTTGTGGGTCTGTCTGTAGAGGCACATTGATGGAATATGTGTGCTCCTTTTGCTGTTATTTTGTTCTGATGTTCTTGTGCTTCCACTGCCATTTTGCATATGCAGCTTGTGCTCCGGATTGTTTCCATGCATGCAGCCAGGTGTGGGGTGGCCATGGTCCCGCCACAGAACCTTGAAGATCCAAGATCGGTCGATCATGGGATCATACGATGTTGAACGGCTGCACCAATGCAATAAAATGTATCTCACTTCGGTGCACTACTTGTGAGAAAGTTTGTGAATCTTATAATAAAGCCAGTTATCGACCCATTTGGCAAATACCTGCTAATTTTAATGTGTCTTTGATTTTATCTTCCCCTGTCGTGAAGGCAAAAAAAATTGAAATTCATCAGTCAGAACCAGACAAATTCATCAGTACACACTAAATGGGACATGAGCAGAAATTCGACGTAGGATTTCCCCTATTCATACAACATGGGACAAAATCAAAAGAAAACAGTGAAAATGAGCACACGCATAATAAAAGAAACACAACATGTACCTGCATTGTACATAGACTTTTAACAAAGACGATAGTCACACACACCAAACACACTGAAGCACACAGGCCCGTGTATGAAAGAATTCAAGTTCAAACATTAGCCAACCCACCGAAGCCTTCACCATATCTCAAAAATAAGTAAAACTATCCCAGTAGCATTGCTATGCTACCGAATATATGCAAATTTTGTTAAGTAATAAAAGTGCATAGTTGCAAACAATTCATAAGAGATGTCATTCCATGCAGATACTTCACATCTCCAGGCACTTTAAATTGCAATTTGGCACTTACTGGTACTAAACAGCAGGTAATTAAACATGTAGTACACAATAGTTTTTACTGGTATGTGCCATCCCATATAAACAACATTGTATGAAAACTGCATTCAGTTTTCTTTCTACATCCTAAGGGCTTGTCTGGGAAAAAGAAAGATGATGAGCATCATGCAATTGTCTTATCAGTTTTTTTTTCTGGTATGACCTATTCCATTGGAGTTACATTCGGAAACTTGTAAGTTACACTGGTATGCCATCCCGTTAATGAACTCTGATTGATCTCCTACATGCAGCTGTATAGTTAAACAGAGGTGATTTTTTTAGATGAAAGGATCGAACCGAGCCCGAGTAGGGCTCGATCTTCACCCGGCTTTGAATTAACAAAGCCATCAACTGGCCAGGATTATAAGAGCACACCAACAACCAAAGATAAAAAGGAAAACGGGGATGCAACCCCAAGGCAGCAGATACAAGGCACCGGTGAAGCTAAAATCTACGACCAGAGAATAAAAAGAGTACATCTTGGGGACTAACAGGGGCTAGACGGGATTGCGCCAAGGAAGGAGCTCTCCATCGACACGCCGAAGGAAAAGCAGAGCTGCTCTCACCAGAGCCAGCAAGAAAACAGGGCAACCACTCGAGCACACCCGAAGCCACAAATTGCAACTCGCACATGAGGAGCAGGCCGCAGACACTAGCCATAGGAACCGAGCACTTCAAGAAGACACGGCGAGCAATGGTCAACGACACCACCAGGAGGGCCGAGCCACACCAAGACCAGCGACACTCCTCCAACAACGCGACCAGACCGCCGTAGAGGGGACCACTATCCCCTCTCGCCCAGGCCGAGGGCGTTGATCCACCGGACAACCGGACCGCGCAGAGGAGGAAATGAAGCAGCTTGAGGAGGACATCTATCCTCCATGGCGGGAAGTCACCGCTGGACGAAGGATCCGCCGCCAACAAGGACACCAAAGGCTTGCCGCAGGCCACCCTCCATCTCACAACCCAAAACGACGCCTTCAAGAAGGAGGTGCAGAGGCACCGTCGCCGCCCAACCAAGGTTGTGGATTTTCACCCGGGAGCAGGGGAGGGAGATGGACCTCAACGTCGCCTTCGGGAAGGGGAGCGGCGCCCGGAGCGCCGCCGACGATGTGGCCGCCGCCGCCGGCCAAGAGGTTACCCCAATCCAGGGCTCCCCACCCCACCACCACGACGTCGTCCACCGGATCTGGCAAGACATGGCGAAGGAGAGGCCGCAGCAGGAGCCAAAGGAGGCATCTTCAGATCTAGAGAGGCCGGACACGGGGAACCGACCACCAGCCGCTCGGATCCACCGCCGGCCCGCCGTCCTCACAGCCGGGCAGAGACGGCCCACCGTGCCAAGGGACGCCGCCCGCCGCCGGGGAGCGCCGCCCGCACAACCTGGAGCCGCCGCCCCGAGCCCAAGCCCCCTGCCCAGCGGCAGAGCGACAGAGAACCCTGCCGCCGCCCTCATCAGCGGCCGCGCGGGGAGCCCCGCGATTGCCTCTGGCGATGGCGAGGAGGGGAGGCTGAGAAGGGGGGCTGGCGGCGGCCGGGGGAGGGAACCCTCGAGTCGCCCTCGGGAGGGCGACGCGAGGGGAAAAACTAGTATGTGTGTTGAGCGTTCTGTAAACAGAGGTGATTAAATGTACCATAACTTGCACACTGCTATATAAACAGCATTGTATCAGAACTGCATTCTGTTTTCTTTCTATAACAACATGCAGCATTGCAGCTTTGATGTGAGCAGCTGCGCGAGCCTTGTCCAACCAGTTTAAGATCCTTGCACTGGGGGACAGTAGTGACAGTTTAAGAAAATGAATACTATGGCAACATTGGGTACAGGTACAGGACACTCCAACTATAGATTACGGTCATTTGATTTTCTGCAAAATAGTGAAATACTATTGGCTCTGTTACGAATTATCTGGGCCAATGTCGATATTGCCCTCGGACCTCCAATATATAAGGCCCTCACTCTAGCTGAATGGCAGAGCCACCAGCCCACCACTCACCACAGGAGTTCTCTTCTCCAGTACAATTGTGAGGCCAAGGAGATGGAGGCGAAGAAGAGAGAGGCCGCCGTCGCCGCCCTGTGCATGCTCCTCCTCCTCACGCTGCCAAAGCCATCCCACCAGCAGCTGTCCGAAGTCAAGTGTGAGTGCTACCGGAAGTGCTACCCTGGGTGCAAGAACAGTGGCTCTGCAAGGTCATGTGCGCCTGTAGCTGCCCCTTCTTCGACGACGTTGAACCCCTTCGCACCTGCTTGAACGCCTGCAACACGGGCTCCATCTGTGACCTGCCAGCGCCGTTGGCCGGTAAGACATGAACGATAGAATATGTGTTCTTTTCACACAAACTTTACTGGATGCGTTTGCTCCGTTTATGTATGAATTCTCATGTACATTGATTGAATATCTTCTCTTTTCACAAAGCAAAAAAGGAAACGTCTGTTCTGATGATCTTGGGCCATTTCGCAGATCCCGAAGCTTGTATCGATGAGTGCTACAATGTGTGGGGCGCCCCTGGTCCCGATCCAGACGAGGAACATTATTGAAGAGCTAAGAGCCGGTCGATCATGCTATCATATGATATCGAGCAGCTGTGATTGCTGCATCAATCAATAAAATGTGTTTTGCTTCCGTGCAACACTTGTGAGAATATTTGCGAATCTTGATATAAACATGGTTACCGATGAATGTGGAAAATCCCTGCTAATTTTGATTTTACCTTCCTCTGTCTAGATGACAACAGCAAAATTATTTATCTTCTTTTTGCGAGGATTAAGCAACATAAGAGCTTAACATGTAAATAATTCAAATATTAGCAAACTAATCCAAGCACTGCATGAATCTCAACAAAAGCAAAATAATTCAAAATTCATCAGACAGAACCAAATAAACATTCACCAAAAACAAACACACAAAATGGGACATAAGTAGAAATCTGACGAAGAATACTCCCCACGTAGTACAGGAAGGAACACAAAGAAAACGGTGAAAAGATGAACACATGCATAATGCAAGCAAGATTAATTGAAAGGTACTAATTAACCGAAGCAAGCTAACAAGCCACATCTGCATCTCGGCAACCGGAACGTAACTGTAAATACCTGCAGGGAAATCACATGGCGTCAGTCAAAGCAATTTGTACAAGGCATTCATGGAAAACCGTTGACATTATATCTGAAGACATTGTATGGCTCAAGTAAGTACTAAGCACTAGCTAAACCATCTTGGAAATTGTGTGAAAAGCTCCGGCGTGAAATCACCTCAGAATTATATTAGAGAAAACCAACATTAGAAAAAGATTCGCGACCTGTGCTGATGTAGAAAGAAAACAGGTCGCTTCACAAGGAAAATAGAAAGATGAGCAACATGCACTTGTCTAATTCGTGTAAGATCCAAGGTTATTTTCAGGTGCTCCACTAGGGGCTAGTAAGTGGCAGTAGGCACCATCTTGTTCAGGAAATTAATACCATTGAAAAACTGGCTACAGGACACTCCAACCTGAAATTGTGGGTCATTTGATTTGCTGGAAAATACTTTGTTACGTTACACTACAAATTATCCAGGTCAAACGTTGACATTGCCCTCAGAACTCCAATGTATAAGAGACCAGCAGTTGATTGACTAAGAGAGCGACCAGCCACTTGAAAACTCCCACAGCTAGTAGTTCCCTTCCTCTTCTCTTGTCATAGCTTATGCAACGAAGGAGAGGAGATGGAGATGAAGAAGAGGGTGGCCGCCATTGCCGCCCTGTGCATCATGCTCCTCATCATGTCAGTACCATCCCAGCAGTAGGTGGCCGCCATGTCCTTCTGCAACTGTTACCAGCAGTTCCACGATGGGCGCAGCAACAACGTCGCTTGGTGGCTCTGTAACGTCGACAGAGTCGGCAACTGTGACGGCGTTGACAAGAAGGACGCCCTCGCCGCATGCATCATGGTCTGCAGCACGGACTCCATCTGTGACCCATCGGTGGCACCAACCTGTAAGACTAACTGACTAACAGAACACCTTACTTGCATTCCATTTGCTCCGTTCCGTTTGTAGATGAATTCTCCTGAACATCGATGCAATATATGCCCTCTTTTTTCTATTGATACAAAGAAGAATCACCATCTGGTCTGAGGATCTTGTGCTCGTCTTGGCCATTTTTGCAGATACACATGGTGTTGCGGATTGTATAGCTGAGTGCAACAAGAGGTGGGGTAACAATTAACGCCAAGTAACCTTCAAAATAAAGAGTTGAATAATGAATAGCCTCTGGATCATGGGATCGTGATGTTGAACGGCTCTGATTGCTGAACGAATCAATATTCAATCAAATGTATTCTGTGCGTCCGCACAACAGTTGTGCAAATCTCAGAGTATGACATGTTTACTTCATACTCCAAACCTTAGCAATCTCATCCACTTAAACATTAGCAATCTCACGCAAGCCTTCCGTGAATCTCAGGGAAACCTAAACAACTCAACATTCACTAGTCAGAACCAGGTAAACACAAAAACGCTCAATGTGCATAAGCAGAATTCTACGCAGAATTCGTGCTTCCCTGATACAACATGGAACACAATCAAAAGAAAACACTGAACATGAACACACACAAAATGCAAGCAAGATCAGCTGAAAGGTACATACTAATTAGTTGTAGCAAGCCTGTTATGTATTCATGCCAGTTGGTCAATTGACTATCGAAAGTACTCCCTCCGTTCCTAAATATAAGTCTTTTTAGAGATTTCACTACGGACTACATACGGATGTATATAGATATGTTTTAGAGTGTAGATTCACTCATTTTACTCCGTATGTAGTCCGTACTGAAATCTCTAAAAAAACATACATTTAGGAACGGAGGGAGTAGATAACAAGCCAGGTTGATCAAAATAAGCGATTAATTCCTATAAGCCCACTTCATGTCTGACTAGTGCATCCTACATAGAGGGTGAATTTTCCTCGCGGGTCGCAGCAAACAAGTCCCTTCTGCATCTCAGCCACCAGATTGTAACTCTAGATACCTGCAGGGCAATCACAACATCAGTCCATTCACTCATGAAAATGCCGTTAAAGTTTTATCAAATGATTTTGTATGACTCAAATAGTAAACATTAGCTTCATCATTGTGGAGATCTCCAAAGGTGAATCATCTCGGCATTACAAAACCAACATTACCAAAAAAGGCTTCTGCCCCGCTTTATATATAAAGCAATGATCAACGATCAACCACAATCCACCGCATACAAAACACACACACACGCACACCTGATGCAGGATAGAGAGGTGTTGGAGAACAGCTACAAACTCCAAGCAGAACCTAGCACACTATAGGTTGGAAGATAAATCATCACTAGATTTCGAAGAAGCCCTCAAACGTGAGAGCATCTCCAGCCGCGCCCCCAACAAAGCCCGCAGGCAATTTTTCGGCCGCCGGCGCCGAAAATAGGCCCAGTCCCGCCTCCAAAGGCCAATTTTTCGTCGGCAGACCCAGGCCGAACCCGGCGCGCTGGGAGGCACTTGGGGGCGCCGGCTGTTTCGTTTTTCGCGCGAAAATCGGCGGGCCCTCCTTGGCAGCGACGCGGCTCTTCTCGCCGCTTTGTCGTCCTCATCGCCTCGGTTCCCGCGGCTGAATCAATGCCAAAGCTGCCGCGCCGGTCAGCCTCCGCCATTGATGCCTCACGGGCGGCGCAGTGAAGACGGGACGATGCACGTCCCTCTCCCGCCACGCGTACACACGGCGGCCACGCGTACGCGCGGCGCCTCCGCCTATATAAGCCACCCCCAGCACGCCGGTGATGCACAGACTCTCCACCGCCGACGCCCCGTTCCTCCCTCTCTTCTCGCCGTCTCCAGTTCAACCATGGCCGAGTGTTTCCCAGGCGATGGCGCGGCGGCGAACGGCTTTGGCCGCCGCCACCTTCACGAGGACGAAGCTCGGCTCCTCTATGAGGCCGAGTACCCAGTCCCGTCGGACATGCGGGTGCCCGGGGCGTGGAGGATCAGCGTTGGCGGGGTCCCGGTGCCACCACCGCCCACCGGGGCGGCGCGGCGTGCGGAGATCGTGCGTATCCGCGCCTCTCTACCGCAGGCGGTGAGGGAAGGTCCACGGTACGTCCCCGACATCCCGCTGTGGGAGCCCTACTTCCGTCGCCGCCACGCCGAGCAGCTCGAGGCCACCAACGGCGTCGTGCCCTCCGGAAGGCTCAACTCCAAAGGCCGCCGCCGATGGTGGGGCGTTCTCGGCCGCACCCTGGAGGCCGTCCTCAGCACATCGAGGGCGGCAACACGCCCAGGCTAGAGTACCCCGCTCCCCCGTCCTTCTCCCGCCGGCGTGGGAGCTCGTGGACGCCGAGGCGCATGGACCCGGGGGCGTCCTCCTTCTCGTCCGGCCGCTCGTCCGGCTCTCCGTGCCTCCGCCCCGTCAAGCCGGAGCCCCAGGACACGCCGGTCAGCTAGCGCACCCGCAGCTCCGGCGTTCGCATTGTCGACTCCTCCCCCATCTCTGGCCGCCTCGTCCTCGTCAGGACGAAGGCGGAGCCCGGCCTCCCTGCGGAGTACGAGGCCATTGTACGGCGCGGATTCTCCGACGAGGAGGCCCTAAAGTGGGCGTAGGACGACTACCTCCACGGCGAGATGGTCCGGCAGCGCCGAGCCCTGTAGGAGATAGCCGCCCGCAAGCGTGGGCGCGAGGACGAGAACGGCGTGGTGATCCTCGACATCGATGAGGACGAGGACGCCCCCGGACCATACAACCCACCGCGCCAACCTGGGAAGGGGTGCAGCAGGGACGGCGGCCGCGGAGGAGGAGGCGACGACAACGACGACGACGATGGCGGCGACTACACGCAGTTCTACAGGCTCCTCGGCATGTAGAGCTTCAAGGGCGGCGAGCGGCGAGGAACGGCGAGGGCGACAGCGGGCCTAGTAGCATTTTTTTCTTCTTTTGTAAAATATTTTAAATATGTATGAACTCGCCGAAGTTTGGTTGAATTTGCGCCTTGTTTGTGCCGGATTTCATGTTTTCAAAAAAATCATGGGCGCCGCGACTAGGGGGCTTCACGCCCCCAGCACGCGGTTTTGCATCGGTGCGCCCCCAGGGGGCGATTTTTAGCGCCTCCTGGGGGGCCAACGGCTGGAGATGCTCTGACACCATGAAGAGGAGCAGCCGAGCATTGACGGATCGGGGCCTCCAAAGCGGCGTCTCCAGGAAGATCACCATGTCGTAGCACCGCCACCGCCTGATCCAATGGATCAGGGTCTTCACCCGGAGCATCTCAGAGCATCAAGAGCAGCCACAGCGGAGCCTTCAAGAAGGTTACGACGCCCACAGGCGCCGCCGCCGTCGTTCGACCGAAGGAAAACAAAGTTTTCACCCCTGCAGGCACTATCCAATACTGGAACAGGGTATGCGCAAACAAAACAGGCCAGCCACCCCCACCACCGAACATCGAAAGCTAGCCGCCACGCCGCCCTCACGGCCGTGACCGCCAGCCAGCACCCGAGCAGCGCGCCCCGCCCACGGGCACTGCAGCTCCCACCACTGAGGCTGCCGCCCCGACGTCCAGGACCACCTCCACCCATCACCATAGCCCATAGTCACCACCGACCGATGAGGGGGCAGAAGGCCCCTCCTTCCACCCCAAAAGCAAGCCCCTTCACGAGATCGGGGACGAGTCGGCCAGATCTGGGG
>NC_041391.1:55591970-55606313 GCF_002162155.2 Triticum dicoccoides
CAACGACCACGAGCCAGGCTGCACACCGGGGACTAGGGCCACCATCGTGCACGACGGAAAGGCCGGGAAGCACCCATACCTCCCTCCCCGGAGCACCCCAGCCACCACCGGCCGGCCACACACTCGCCACCCGTCGCTGAGCACGGACCCATGAGCAGTACGGGGAGAAGGTCGCACCACCACCACTTCGCCGCCACCTCCACCAGCCAAGATGGCCACGGCGGAGGAGGCCGCCCGCAGCCCGAGCCGCCCACGGACAGCGTCGCCCAATGGGTAAATTAAAATGGAAATGAAAACAAAATAATGATTTTTTCTAGGGAAGAATAAAACCCTTTAAGAAGGAAATAAAAATAAAAATGACATAATAAAATTTTCTAGGGAAGATTGATACTCTTTAAGAAGAAAGAAAATAAAAAAACAAAACAAAATAATGAAGTTTTCTTGGGGAGAATGAAACCCTTTAAGAAGAAAGAAAAAACTAAAACTAAAACAAAATCATTAAGATTTCTATGGAATAATGAAACCCTTTACGAAAAACAATACACAAACTAAAACTAAAACAAAATAACAATGTTTTCTATGTAAGAAGGAAACCCTTTGAGAAAAATAAAAAATATATAAAAAATTCTAGGGGAAACTGAAACCCTTTAAGGAGAAAGAAATTTAAAAAGTAACTTGCACACAAGTATGCCCTGAAATTGCACTTTTGTAATATTAAAAATAAATAAATAAATAAGCATGTATAGTGCAATTTCTGCTCTCTACTATAATTTACACACATGGTGTATCATACTTGCGTGTGTACTTACTTACAAACACAAAAATAAAAATACTTTTATAAGAAGAAATCAAATATAGTGGCATTGGTATCACCCTTTAAGAAAAAATAAAGTAAAAATAATAATGATACAATTTGCACACAATTTACACATAAATTGCATTTTTTGTTATGTAAGAATAAACATATAATAGTGAATTTTACATAAAATTAAAGTTTATAAACAAGGAACGAATTAGTGGGGTTGGTATTGTCCTGAAAAACAGGCAATGAATTAAAAACTAAACATTATAAAACAAATAAAAGGGAGAGTAAATTAGTGACATTGATATTACTCTTAAGCATAAAGAAATACAACTTGCAGACAACTTTGCAGTGAAATTTTTATAATATGCATTGAATACACATATAATAATGCAACTTTAGCAGTCTAGTATTATTTACACAAAAATTGTATAGTACTTTTGTGCATACATACATATAATGATAATAATATTTAATTATAAAAATTAGCACAAACCAATTAGCATTGTTATTACCCTTAAGCCGGAGGAGGATCTCGAGGAGCAGATCCTCGTCTTCCAGCGGCGAGCGCGAGCAGGGGCGGTGGTGCAGGGTGGCCGTCATTGCGCTCATGGGGAAGGAGGCGGCAGCGGCGCAGTTGTGCCACAGATTGGGGGAAAATGACGCTGCGAGTGACAATTGAAGCCCAAAACCACTTTGTTTTTTTTTTCCAGAAAAACAACAAAAATAAGTTGAAGTGCCCCTTTTCTAGAAGAAAAAAAAATCATATTTTTTTAAAAAATAGTTCAAAACATCGGCTATCCTAAAGGAAAACGATAAAAACAACCGGATGATTTCATCGCAGCGCAAGCCTTCAATGCTTGACACGCGTCCCTGTGAGTGACCACCACCACTTGGCTCTTCACGTGAGAGAAGCTCGTGTAGTCGTTTTCTCTCTTCTTCCCCGAGCGTTGCCTTATCCTTATCTCTAACGAGAACTCCATCGACCTTCTCTTCCCCTCCCTCTTCATTCGCTCTTCTCCAGCAACCAACCGCAAGGTCGCGCACAACGGCGGCCCCCTCCGACCACCGCGTGCATCAGTGCGACTACTGTTGCAAAATCTGCCACCACCACCCGCCAGTTGTGTCGTAGCATCTCGGTTATCGTTGCACTGCGTCGCGGCCTCCATGGTCGCCATGGTGCTCCGTCGCAGCCTCTATGGCCGTCGTCGTGCTTCATCGCAGCACCTCGTCGCCGTCATGCTGCGCTGCCCTGAAGCTTCGCCGGCGGCCATCAGGTGTTGCGTTGGAGCTTCAACGGGGCAGCCGATGATACAATGGACCACCCCCGGTGGTGGTCGTGGTGCAGTGAAGCTTCACCGGCGGCATCAGGGTGCTGCGGTGGAGCACCGCCACGCCAGCGTTAGCGCAGTAACAAAACATCATTGGGGTTTCAATGAAGCGCTGTAAGAGTTGTAGTGAAGTGTCGTAGAGGTCATTGAAGCACCGCCGGGGTTACAATGAAGCCCTGTCGGAGCTGTAGTGAAGCGCTATGGGGGTAGTCGTACCTCCTGTATGGGTTGCAATGAAGCGCTGTCGATGTTGTGCGGTGCCACAGGTGCAAGTGTTCATGTGTGTGCTGACATTTCATTGTTTTCTTCTTACCAGGCCACAGCTCACGGGTCCATACTGATGGGGAATGGCGTGAGTGCTTCTGTTCTTGGTGTTGGCACGGTTGATCTGAAGTTTACTTCGGGAAGGATTGTGCAGCTGAAGAACGTGCAACATGTCCCCGCCATCAAGAAGAACCTCATTATTGGCTCCCTTCTATGTAGAGAAGGGTTCAAGTTGGTATTCGAGTCTAATAAATTACTTGTTACCAAATATGGACTATTTGTTGGAAAGGGTTATGAATGCGGAGGCATGTTCCGCCTTTCTCTTGCAGATCTATGTAATAAAGTCGTGAACAATATTCATTTGAGTGTTAATGAATCTGAAGTCTGGCATTCATGTCTTTGTCACATTAGTTTCGGTGTTATGACGCGGCTAGCAAAGTCGAATTTAATCCCGAGTTTCACTTTAGCCAAAGGTTCTAAGTGCCATTCGTGTGTGCAATCTAAGAAACCTCGCAAGCTTCACAAGGCAGCAGAGGAGAGACAATTGGCGCCACTTGAACTCATACATTCTAATCTTTGTGAGATGAATGGTTTGTTGACTGAAGGTGGAAAGAAATATTTCATGACTTTGATAGATGATTCCACTAGATATTGCTACGTGTATCTGTTAAATACCAAAGATGAGGCTCTACACTACTTTAAAATCTATAAGGCAGAAGTTGAGAATCAACTCGAAAAGAAAATTAAGCGAGTCCGGTCAAATCATGGTGGAGAGTACTTCTCGAAAGAGTTTGATGCCTTCTGTGCGGAACACGGTATTATTCACGAGAGGACGTCTCCCTACTCACCCTAGTCAAACGGGGTTGCCGAGCCGAAAAACCATACTCTAACTGATTTGGTTAACGCCATGTTAGATACGTCGGGTTTATCCAAGGCATGGTGGGGGAGGCTATAATGACATCATGTCATGTCCAGAATAAAGTTCCGACAAAGGATAACGAGATTACTCCTTATGAGAAGTGGACCAAGAGAAGGACAACACTCTCGTACTTACGTACTTGGGGCTGCTTGGCGAAAGTTAATGTACCGATCCCCAAAAGGCGTAAGTTTGGACCAGAGACTGTGGACTGTGTTAATTTGGGCTAC
This sequence comes from Triticum dicoccoides, assembly GCF_002162155.2. Classification (NCBI taxonomy): domain Eukaryota; kingdom Viridiplantae; phylum Streptophyta; class Magnoliopsida; order Poales; family Poaceae; genus Triticum; species Triticum dicoccoides. Next base: position 55,595,514 of record NC_041391.1, read on the forward strand.
GCTATGAATAGTGTTGGCTATAGATTTCTAGTAGTGAAATCTGAGGTACCTGACATGAAGGTCGGTACAATTATGGAGTCTAAGGATGCTACATTCTTTGAGGACATTTTCCCCATGAGAGATGTACAAAGCACTTCTAGACAGGAATCTGAGGAGACTCCTGAGCCTGCCATTCCTATGGAATATTATGAACGAACACATGATGAAAATCCTGAGGAGGATGTGTGGCGACCGGTTTTCCGGGTATTAATTTCCCAGAAAATGGCCTTTGTGCTCACCAGCCCCAGGATTACTGTTAGCTGATGAGGCACCAACTTGATACAGAAATTCCAAGCGAAATACAGAATATGTAGTACAAGACCGTTCTGGTCAGTGAGTACACAAATGGTTTCTAGTGGTTGATGGCGGAAGCGGTTTGTGGATCATCAATGTCTATGGGAGTCCATTTCCCACAGGAACAGCTGACCAGGTTAACTCCTATCTTCGCGAGGCTGCTATCACCGTTGCTTAGGTTCCGGGGCTGTCGTCACGACCGCTCCTCTCCGCGCAAGAAATCTGGCCAACACAATAGCAAGGGACAAGCCAGTGAGTACTTTGAATGTACTCGCAAACATTATGAACACGGGTATAATATAACCACGATGATTATGTACTGAAAATATTTTATGTTCACGACGTCAGTCACAAAAGATAATAAACACTCTGATGCATGCAAGCAGGTTATTTATGAATATGCAATAACATATTAATAATAAAATGCACCGATCGGGTGTCTGAAGAGACGCCTCGAAAGGTTAGTAAACAAAGAGAAATGCCTCAGTCGGGCGTCTGAGCGACACCACATAAAGGGCTTATAAAATAAACAACAAGCATGCCACAGTCGGGCGTCTCAGCGACACCACATAAAGGGCTTATAAGGTAAATAAATGACAAGCATGCCACAGTCGGGCATCTCGGCGACACCACATAAAGGGCTTATAATGTAAATAAATGACCAGCATGCCACAGTCGGGCGTCTCAGCGACACCACATAAAGGGCTTAAAAGGTAAATAAATAACAAGCATGCCACAGCCGGGCGTCTCAGCGCCACCACATAAAGGGCTTACAAATAATCACCGTGAATATCTAGGAGGTAAAACTGTCCCAGGGATACTCAATACTTCAGATAATATCGAGGGGTTAGTCCATAATAATAATAATCATAATCATCATAAGTCACAAGTCACGATCCATGTTCTGATTTAACAGTTTCTCCTCCGAAGACCGACACTAAGACCGACACTTGACCCATCCCAGACTGTAATCCTTAACCATGGACACGGCTATTCGAATAGGTTTAATCTCTATAGAGGGTGTACTCTTTACCCACGAGTAACGGATTCCTTTAGTCCATCAGGACTAATTTCGTCTATGGCCTTTTAGTTGAAAACACACCTAACTTGCACACACCAGCTTAACTTACCGGTGTCTGGAATCACCCACGACGCCTGACAAGCAAAACTCTAAGTGGGGAGGCTATAACCTCGCGTAGCATGGGATCAAATTTATATCACACGCTCTAAGGGGTGGCCTCCCCTCTCGGTCTCAACCGGAAACAGCCATGCCCCCGAACCAGGTGGCCTGCCTACCAGCTACAACCGGTATCTTCCACCATGGCCTCTCTGTACGGTGTGTGCTAGAAAGTGGTTAACGACTTACTGAACCGTACCCTACTTGTTGTAGAGACGAGTGGTAGTACGAAACAAGTATGGGGGTTACTGGAACAAGACTCGATCTATGGTCGACTCAGGAGGTTTAAGTATTCCCTGCAAGATTAGCATAATGAGTATATTTCATCCGACAGACAGAATCACCACTCATCATACCCCTCATGCCATGCCGGACACACTCGTCTCGACGAGAAACTAGGGACAAGCTCAGGTCTACCCAAGACAGAGACTTTCCCGTTTTCCTTCCGCTAGGCACAAAAGGCATACGAGGATGATCACTATCACAAGCATGTCCATTTCCAACAGCAAGGAAATTTCAAATAAGCATTCATGCAAACGATCACATCACCACATAAAATAACGAGTTCCACGTATTGAGGTGATGTCATAATCGTGTCAAATAATGCATGCAAAATATTATGCCAGGGTTCAGAATGCTTGCCTTCAATGTGTGGAAATGCAGGGTGCACTCCAAAACTTTTGAAAGTTTTCTTCTCTCTCTCCAAAGTCCTATTTTAAATAAATTTGAATTAACACACAAATTCAAAACAGCACAAAAAGTTGTTTTGAATTTTTTTCAAATAAACTAGATTAAATTTGAGAGAGGTAGGAAAAGGAATCAATTCATTTGGAGTTATAATTAAAAAGTTATAGGCAGTCAAAGTTGTGGTCAAAATCTGTTTAAAAAAATAAAACAGAAAAAGAAAATGCTTCGGATAAATACACGTCGAAGACGTACTCTGGGAATACGCCTTCACTTATCCAGCGTGGACCGGCGCTGGGTCACTGACGGTGGGCCCGCCTGGCCCACTGGTCAGGTTTGACCAGTCCACGCGCGCGTCGTTTCCTTCGACCGAACAGAGACGGCGCTCCGGCGATCGCCACCGGCGAACGGAGGCATCCCACGGGGATCCAAGGACAGGGATGGATCCGCAAGATCAAGGCGGTCCTTCCGGTGGTCTACTTCCCGGCGGGGACGGAGTGAGTCATTGGTGGCGAGCTCCGCGGCGGCCGGTGGCTCCGGGAGTTTTGGGGGTTTGAACTCCGGTGGCTATCGATCGTGCTTGAGGTGCTGGACGGCTCCGCAAGGGTGAGAGGATAAGGTTGGTGGCACTGGTTGGACTGGAGGGGCTCGGCTCGCGACAAATCAGACTGAGACATGGCGGCGGCCGAACCGGCCGGAGTCGGGGAAGACGGCTTCCCCCGACGATTGCCGACTGTGGGGGTGCCATGAGAGTGTCCTGAGGCTGCCTGAGTCACCGGACGAGCCCGGGGGCCTCCTTTTATAGCGCAACAAGGTCGGTTTGCGGCGGCCGGATAAGAACGATGGCGGACCGCCGTTTTGTAGCTTGCAGGGCACCGTGTCGGGGTTGGGGATGGCGGCAGGAGCTAGCGGACGAGCGGGCACTGCTCCAGGGGTGAGCTGGCGAGCAGGAGTGGCTTGGGCGGCGCCGACCAGTGCAGGGGCTGTCGGGCGGCAGTGGCGGCTAGCTGCTGGCTTGCCGGAGATGTGGCGAGGGCTGCGGTGTTCGCGGGGTTGTACGTGTCGATGGCTTGGCCCTACTCTGCGAGCGGCAGAGTGAAAGGATAAGCTTGGGGAATAGGCCAGGGGCGCGGCGGCTCGGGCGCGGCACGTGCAAAACGCGCGCTCTGCTCGCTCCCAGAGCATGCACGGAACGTGCTCGACAAAATGCCAGGGCGTCTAAGGATGCTAGAGAGCCACTGCAAATCCACAGGACTAGGTTAGAGACATGCAGAAGGCTACTGGACAACTTGGTTTGGGGCAAGGGAAAAGTTCACAACACCAAACCTTCAACCATGCTAGATCTGTTCATGCACATAGGGAGTTCGACAAAATGCCAGAGGCACCTAGGAAGTTCTTGGGGTGGTCAAAACTTCCAGAGTGGGGTCTCTTTAGATGCAAGAGAGGGTGGTGAGGTTAGTTTGTCAAAAGAGGAAACTTGCTAGTGCAAGCTTTGCAAATCTCCATTTCTGGACAGAAGGTAAATGGCATCATTACATGAACCAGAAATGTCCTAAAGGGTGCATGCTCCTGGACTTAGGGGTTTTGCAGGGTTGACTACAAGCAGGAGAAAACACAAGGCCACTAGAGCAAAAATAAATAGGGTTGCAGTAGAAAACACAGGTCTGGACCAGAATGAAAAAGAGGTTGATACACTCAATATTTCCAAAGAACATCACTAGGTTTTTGCATAAAGTTGGATGGCATGCTACCACTGACATCCCAACATTTTGGTAGAAGTTTTAAAGAAATATTTAAATAGGTTGTAGTGCAAAACTGTCCTCTGGACCAGATTTGAAAACTTGGTGTAGAACTCAAAATATCCAAGGAATGGAATATCTTTTTGCATAGAAGTGTTTTAAAAACATCACATGACATCTCCAATTATTGATGGAATTTTTAAATAAATTTATCAAATGGCTGTAGTGCAAAAGAGGCCCTGAAGCTTAGAAAAAATCATTTTTCAAGAAATAAGGCATCAGAAAAAAAAATGCAAATAATCGCACTGATAAAGAATTGTTTTATTTGAGAGGGAAAAATAAGTCCGACAATGATTGAAAAGATTTCACTTGGGGTAAAACTCCATAATAATAAAGAAAGGAGTGGTTCTGAAATCAGAAGGGAATACAGAAAATAAAAGTTTTAGTTTCTAGGCAAAATTTTAATTAATAAAACAAGGTTAAAATTTTGTGGTGTCACAAGATGACGAGGAAACCCTTGGTAGGGCAAGAGACAAAGGACTGCAAAGACCTTTGGTGATGATTTCTTCGTGTATCTCGTGGATGATACTCCTACTTCTATTTCAGAAGCGTATGCCTCTCCAAAAGTTGACTACTGGAAGGATGCGGTCCGTATCGAGATGGATTCCATCATGGCTAACGGGACATGGGGGATCACTGAGCGTCCCTATGGTTGCAAGCCATTGGGATGTAAGTGGGTGTTCAAAAAGAAGCTTAGGCCCGATGGTACGATTGAAAAGTACAAGGCTAGGCTTGTGGCCAAGGGCTATGACCAAAAAGAAGAGGAAGATTTCTTTGATACTTATTCACCTGTGGCTAGACTGACCACCATTCAAGTATTACTCTCATTGGCGGCCTCGCACGGTCTTCTCGTCCACCAGATGGATGTTAAGACGGCTTTTCTGAATGGAGAGCTAAACAAGGAAATCTACATGCAACAGCCAGATGGCTTTGTGATAGATGGTCAGGAAAGAAAGGTGTGTAGGTTGCTGAAGTCTTTATATGGCCTGAAGCAAGCACCTAAGCAATGGCATGATAAGTTTAATACAACTCTGACATCTGTTGGCTCCGTTGTTAATGAAGCTGACAAATGTGTATGCTATCGCCATGGTGGGGGCGAAGGAGTCATACTGTGCTTGTATGTTGATGACATACTAACATTCGGAACCAACCTCAAAGTCATTGAGGAGGTTAAGTCGTTTCTGTCTCAGAACTTTGAGATGAAGGACCTTGGTGTGGCTGATGTTATCTTGAACATCAAGCTACTAAGAGATAATGAGGGTGGGATCACACTTCTGCAATCCCGTTATGTTGAGAAGGTGTTGAGCCGTTTTGGATATTAGGACTGCAAACCATCTCAAACACCATATGATCCTAGTGTGTTGGTCCGAAAGTTCGAAGGCACAACTAAGGATCAACTGAGATACTCTCAAATCATTGGTTCACTCATGTACCTAGCAAGCGCAACGAGGTCTGACATCGCGTTTGCTGTGAGCAAACTGAGCCGGTTTGTTTCCAATCTGGGTGGTGTACATTGGCATGCTCTTGAGAGATTTATGCGCTATCTGAAAGGTACTATGAACTACGGACTTCACTATACCGGATACCCGTCGGTACTTGAAGGGTATAGTGATGCGAATAGGATCTCTGATGCTGATGAGATGAAGGCCACAACTGGGTATATGTTTACTCTTGGAGGTGGCGCTGTTTCCTGGAAGTCTTGCAAGCAAACGATCTTAACGAGATCGACAATGGAAGCAGAATTAACAGCATTAGACACATCTGATTGCCATTGGTTGATAAACCGGTTCTGGTTATCCTTATGAACTGTGACAATCAGACTGTCGTCACCAAGGTGAAGAGTTCAAAGGATAACATGAAGTCCAACAAACACATAAGAATGAGATTAAAAGCTGTCAGAAAATTAAGAAACTCCAGAGTGATAGAGTTGGAGTATGTCCATACGGCTAAGAATCTGGCAGGTCCCTTTACAAAAGGGCTATCACGTGTTGTGATAGATAGTGCATTGAGGGAGATGGGTATGAGACCCACATGAGTTGCCATGGTAGTAACCCAACCTATGTGATCGGAGATCCCGTGAAGTAGGACCTGGGAAAACAAGCCAGTGGTGAACTGAGGACAGTAACTTTACTAACCCACTCCGTAGGAGATGCAATACTCTCGGAAACTGTATGGAAGGATGACTACTATATAAGCAAGATGCTATCCTACGGAGCGATCTTTGGAGGAACACACCTATATGAGCTCTACTGCTGGTCACAGTCTATGAGATTGGGGTGATCTCTAGCAAGCTCATGAACAGGCCAGGAGTGTGACTAATATGCTCCACCCGAGGGATTGGCCTTCGGCAGCCTCGTATCAGTGAGACTTGTGGTGAAACTTCTTGACGCCAAACTGACAATTCAAGGCATAGTCCATTGTTCAGTTGTGAAGGAGTGTAACTACTTGGTCTAGGGGGAGCTCAACCTTAATCGGTCTCCACTGAGATGGTGGTATATCAAAACAGCGTTTGGAACAAAGGACAAAGTGGCCCCCTGAGATCTGGTGGGGGATTGTTGAAATATGAGATGGGCCTAGAGCCCATATGAAAATTTCAGATTTAATCTCTAAGGGACCATGTAGGTGGCATGACAAGGTGGTGGGAAGTTTTGTCCCACCATGCTAGTGGAAGGAGAGTTGGAGTGGTTTATAAGGGATTCTCTCCCTCATGCTATTGGAGCTTGAGAAGAAAAGAAGCCCTCACGCACTCCTCCTCCTCCGCTCGCCTCGCCACGCCGCGCCACGCCACGCCTCGTCACGACGCGCCGCGGGTTGCGGGATTGAGCCAAGCCGAGCTCACTCCTATGCGCTTCTTTTTGCCGGTCAGGAACAGAGAGTCTTTGACAGGTAGGGCCATGATGTCTACTATGCAACCTTCTCCTTGTAGACGTTGTTGGGCCTGCAAGTGCACAGGTTTGTAGGATAGTAGCAAATTTCCCTCAAGTGGATGACCTAAGGTTTATCAATCCGTGGGAGGCGTAGGATGAAGATGGTCTCTCTGAAACAACCCTACAACCAAATAACAAAGAGTCTCTTGTGTCCCCAACACACCCAATACAATGGTAAATTGTATAGGTGCACTAGTTCGGCGAAGAGATGGTGATACAAGTGCAATATGGATGGTACATATAGTTATTGGTAATCTGAAAATATAAAAACAGCAAGGTAACAAGTGGTAAAAGTGAGCGTAAACAGTATTCCAATGATAGGAAACAAGGCCTAGGGTTCATACTTTCACTAGTGCAAGTTCTCTCAACAATAATAGCATAGATATATCATATAACAATCCCTCAACACGCAACAAAGAGTCACTCTAAAGCCACTAATAGCGGAGAACAAACGTAGAGGTTATGGTAGGGTACGAAACCACCTGAAAGCTATTCTTTCGGATCAATCTATAAAAGAGTTCGTACTAGAATAACACCTTAAGACACAAATCAACCAAAACCCTAATGTCACCTAGATACTCCATTGTCACCTCAAGTATCCGTGGGCATGATTATACGATATGCATCACACAATCTCAGATTCATCCAACCAACATAAAAGTACTTCAAAGAGTGCCCCAAAGTTTCTACCGAAGAGTCAAGAACGTGTGCCAACCCCTATGCATAGGTTCATGGGCGGAACCCACAAGTTGGTCACCAAAACATACATCAAGTGGCACATGATATCCCATTGTCACCACAGATAAGCACGGCAAGACATACATCAAGTGTTCATAAAAGACTCAATCCGATAAGATAACTTCAAAGGGGAAACTCAATTCATCACAAGAGAGTAGAGGGGGAGAAACATCATAAGATCCAACTGCAATAGCAAAGCTCGGGATACATCAAGATCATGCCATAGCTGGAACACGAGAGAGAACACGAGAGAGAGAGAGAGAGAGAGAGAGAGAGAGAGAGATCAAACACATAGCTACTGGTACATACCCTCAGCCCCGAGGGTGAACTACTCCCTCCTTGTCATGGATAGCGCTGAGATGACGAAGATGGCCACCGGTGATGGGATCCCCCTCCGGCAGGGTGCCGGAACAGGGTCCCGATTGGTTTTTGGTGGATACAGAGGCTTGCGGCGGCGGAACTCCCGATCTATCTTTTGTTCTGGAAGTTTTAGGGTACGTAGGTATATATGGGTGAAAGGAGTACGTCGGTGGAGCTACGGGGGCCCCACAAGGCAGGGGGCGCCCCCGGGGGGGGGGGTGGGCGCGCCCCTACCCTCGTGAGCACCTCCCGTATCTTCTGACATGGGGTCCAAGTCCATCAGATGGGTTTCCTTCCAAAAATAACTTCTCCAGTTGATTTCGTTCCGTTTTGACTCCGTCTGATATTCCTTTTCCTCGAAACACTGAATAGGCATAAAACATCAAATCTGGGCTGGGCCTCCAGTTAATAGGTTAGTCCCAAAAATAATATAAAAGTGGAAAATAAAGCCCAATATTGCCTAAAACAGTAGATAAAGTAGCATGGAGCAATCAAAAATTATAGATACGTTGGAGACGTATCAGGCCATGATCTGAGATGTCGGATCATGGGCTACCGACTTAGACGTGGGTTCAGCCCACGTCTCTCCACATGCGGCCGCACATATATATGTGGGGCGCTGCCAACCCTAGCCGCCGCGAAATAGAACGCATCTCCGCCTCCTAGTCAAACGGGGTTGCCGAGCCGAAAAACCATACTCTAACTGATTTGGTTAACGCCATGTTAGATACGTCGGGTTTATCCAAGGCATGGTGGGGGAGGCTATAATGACATCATGTCATGTCCAGAATAAAGTTCCGACAAAGGATAACGAGATTACTCCTTATGAGAAGTGGACCAAGAGAAGGACAACACTCTCGTACTTACGTACTTGGGGCTGCTTGGCGAAAGTTAATGTACCGATCCCCAAAAGGCGTAAGTTTGGACCAGAGACTGTGGACTGTGTTAATTTGGGCTACGCTATGAATAGTGTTGGCTATAGATTTCTAGTAGTGAAATCTGAGGTACCTGACATGAAGGTCGGTACAATTATGGAGTCTAAGGATGCTACATTCTTTGAGGACATTTTCCCCATGAGAGATGTACAAAGCACTTCTAGACAGGAATCTGAGGAGACTCCTGAGCCTGCCATTCCTATGGAATATTATGAACGAACACATGATGAAAATCCTGAGGAGGATGTGTGGCGACCGGTTTTCCGGGTATTAATTTCCCAGAAAATGGCCTTTGTGCTCACCAGCCCCAGGATTACTGTTAGCTGATGAGGCACCAACTTGATACAGAAATTCCAAGCGAAATACAGAATATGTAGTACAAGACCGTTCTGGTCAGTGAGTACACAAATGGTTTCTAGTGGTTGATGGCGGAAGCGGTTTGTGGATCATCAATGTCTATGGGAGTCCATTTCCCACAGGAACAGCTGACCAGGTTAACTCCTATCTTCGCGAGGCTGCTATCACCGTTGCTTAGGTTCCGGGGCTGTCGTCACGACCGCTCCTCTCCGCGCAAGAAATCTGGCCAACACAATAGCAAGGGACAAGCCAGTGAGTACTTTGAATGTACTCGCAAACATTATGAACACGGGTATAATATAACCACGATGATTATGTACTGAAAATATTTTATGTTCACGACGTCAGTCACAAAAGATAATAAACACTCTGATGCATGCAAGCAGGTTATTTATGAATATGCAATAACATATTAATAATAAAATGCACCGATCGGGTGTCTGAAGAGACGCCTCGAAAGGTTAGTAAACAAAGAGAAATGCCTCAGTCGGGCGTCTGAGCGACACCACATAAAGGGCTTATAAAATAAACAACAAGCATGCCACAGTCGGGCGTCTCAGCGACACCACATAAAGGGCTTATAAGGTAAATAAATGACAAGCATGCCACAGTCGGGCATCTCGGCGACACCACATAAAGGGCTTATAATGTAAATAAATGACCAGCATGCCACAGTCGGGCGTCTCAGCGACACCACATAAAGGGCTTAAAAGGTAAATAAATAACAAGCATGCCACAGCCGGGCGTCTCAGCGCCACCACATAAAGGGCTTACAAATAATCACCGTGAATATCTAGGAGGTAAAACTGTCCCAGGGATACTCAATACTTCAGATAATATCGAGGGGTTAGTCCATAATAATAATAATCATAATCATCATAAGTCACAAGTCACGATCCATGTTCTGATTTAACAGTTTCTCCTCCGAAGACCGACACTAAGACCGACACTTGACCCATCCCAGACTGTAATCCTTAACCATGGACACGGCTATTCGAATAGGTTTAATCTCTATAGAGGGTGTACTCTTTACCCACGAGTAACGGATTCCTTTAGTCCATCAGGACTAATTTCGTCTATGGCCTTTTAGTTGAAAACACACCTAACTTGCACACACCAGCTTAACTTACCGGTGTCTGGAATCACCCACGACGCCTGACAAGCAAAACTCTAAGTGGGGAGGCTATAACCTCGCGTAGCATGGGATCAAATTTATATCACACGCTCTAAGGGGTGGCCTCCCCTCTCGGTCTCAACCGGAAACAGCCATGCCCCCGAACCAGGTGGCCTGCCTACCAGCTACAACCGGTATCTTCCACCATGGCCTCTCTGTACGGTGTGTGCTAGAAAGTGGTTAACGACTTACTGAACCGTACCCTACTTGTTGTAGAGACGAGTGGTAGTACGAAACAAGTATGGGGGTTACTGGAACAAGACTCGATCTATGGTCGACTCAGGAGGTTTAAGTATTCCCTGCAAGATTAGCATAA
>NC_041391.1:55607057-55608008 GCF_002162155.2 Triticum dicoccoides
GAGTATATTTCATCCGACAGACAGAATCACCACTCATCATACCCCTCATGCCATGCCGGACACACTCGTCTCGACGAGAAACTAGGGACAAGCTCAGGTCTACCCAAGACAGAGACTTTCCCGTTTTCCTTCCGCTAGGCACAAAAGGCATACGAGGATGATCACTATCACAAGCATGTCCATTTCCAACAGCAAGGAAATTTCAAATAAGCATTCATGCAAACGATCACATCACCACATAAAATAACGAGTTCCACGTATTGAGGTGATGTCATAATCGTGTCAAATAATGCATGCAAAATATTATGCCAGGGTTCAGAATGCTTGCCTTCAATGTGTGGAAATGCAGGGTGCACTCCAAAACTTTTGAAAGTTTTCTTCTCTCTCTCCAAAGTCCTATTTTAAATAAATTTGAATTAACACACAAATTCAAAACAGCACAAAAAGTTGTTTTGAATTTTTTTCAAATAAACTAGATTAAATTTGAGAGAGGTAGGAAAAGGAATCAATTCATTTGGAGTTATAATTAAAAAGTTATAGGCAGTCAAAGTTGTGGTCAAAATCTGTTTAAAAAAATAAAACAGAAAAAGAAAATGCTTCGGATAAATACACGTCGAAGACGTACTCTGGGAATACGCCTTCACTTATCCAGCGTGGACCGGCGCTGGGTCACTGACGGTGGGCCCGCCTGGCCCACTGGTCAGGTTTGACCAGTCCACGCGCGCGTCGTTTCCTTCGACCGAACAGAGACGGCGCTCCGGCGATCGCCACCGGCGAACGGAGGCATCCCACGGGGATCCAAGGACAGGGATGGATCCGCAAGATCAAGGCGGTCCTTCCGGTGGTCTACTTCCCGGCGGGGACGGAGTGAGTCATTGGTGGCGAGCTCCGCGGCGGCCGGTGGCTCCGGGAGTTTTGGGGGTTTGAACTCCGGTGGCTATCGATCGTGCT
>NC_041391.1:55608248-55613656 GCF_002162155.2 Triticum dicoccoides
TGGTTGGACTGGAGGGGCTCGGCTCGCGACAAATCAGACTGAGACATGGCGGCGGCCGAACCGGCCGGAGTCGGGGAAGACGGCTTCCCCCGACGATTGCCGACTGTGGGGGTGCCATGAGAGTGTCCTGAGGCTGCCTGAGTCACCGGACGAGCCCGGGGGCCTCCTTTTATAGCGCAACAAGGTCGGTTTGCGGCGGCCGGATAAGAACGATGGCGGACCGCCGTTTTGTAGCTTGCAGGGCACCGTGTCGGGGTTGGGGATGGCGGCAGGAGCTAGCGGACGAGCGGGCACTGCTCCAGGGGTGAGCTGGCGAGCAGGAGTGGCTTGGGCGGCGCCGACCAGTGCAGGGGCTGTCGGGCGGCAGTGGCGGCTAGCTGCTGGCTTGCCGGAGATGTGGCGAGGGCTGCGGTGTTCGCGGGGGTGTACGTGTCGATGGCTTGGCCCTACTCTGCGAGCGGCAGAGTGAAAGGATAAGCTTGGGGAATAGGCCAGGGGCGCGGCGGCTCGGGCGCGGCACGTGCAAAACGCGCGCTCTGCTCGCTCCCAGAGCATGCACGGAACGTGCTCGACAAAATGCCAGGGCGTCTAAGGATGCTAGAGAGCCACTGCAAATCCACAGGACTAGGTTAGAGACATGCAGAAGGCTACTGGACAACTTGGTTTGGGGCAAGGGAAAAGTTCACAACACCAAACCTTCAACCATGCTAGATCTGTTCATGCACATAGGGTGTTCGACAAAATGCCAGAGGCACCTAGGAAGTTCTTGGGGTGGTCAAAACTTCCAGAGTGGGGTCTCTTTAGATGCAAGAGAGGGTGGTGAGGTTAGTTTGTCAAAAGAGGAAACTTGCTAGTGCAAGCTTTGCAAATCTCCATTTCTGGACAGAAGGTAAATGGCATCATTACATGAACCAAAAATGTCCTAAAGGGTGCATGCTCCTGGACTTAGGGGTTTTGCAGGGTTGACTACAAGCAGGAGAAAGCACAAGGCCACTAGAGCAAAAATAAATAGGGTTGCAGTAGAAAACACAGGTCTGGACCAGAATGAAAAAGAGGTTGATACACTCAATATTTCCAAAGAACATCACTAGGTTTTTGCATAAAGTTGGATGGCATGCTACCACTGACATCCCAACATTTTGGTAGAAGTTTTAAAGAAATATTTAAATAGGTTGTAGTGCAAAACTGTCCTCTGGACCAGATTTGAAAACTTGGTGTAGAACTCAAAATATCCAAGGAATGGAATATCTTTTTGCATAGAAGTGTTTTAAAAACATCACATGACATCTCCAATTATTGATGGAATTTTTAAATAAATTTATCAAATGGCTGTAGTGCAAAAGAGGCCCTGAAGCTTAGAAAAAATCATTTTTCAAGAAATAAGGCATCAGAAAAAAAATTGCAAATAATCGCACTGATAAAGAATTGTTTTATTTGAGAGGGAAAAATAAGTCCGACAATGATTGAAAAGATTTCACTTGGGGTAAAACTCCATAATAATAAAGAAAGGAGTGGCTCTGAAATCAGAAGGGAATACAGAAATAAAAGTTTTAGTTTCTAGGCAAAATTTTAATTAATAAAACAAGGTTAAAATTTTGTGGTGTCACAAGATGACGAGGAAACCCTTGGTAGGGCAAGAGACAAAGGACTGCAAAGACCTTTGGTGATGATTTCTTCGTGTATCTCGTGGATGATACTCCTACTTCTATTTCAGAAGCGTATGCCTCTCCAAAAGTTGACTACTGGAAGGATGCAGTCCGTATCGAGATGGATTCCATCATGGCTAACGGGACATGGGGGATCACTGAGCGTCCCTATGGTTGCAAGCCATTGGGATGTAAGTGGGTGTTCAAAAAGAAGCTTAGGCCCGATGGTACGATTGAAAAGTACAAGGCTAGGCTTGTGGCCAAGGGCTATGACCAAAAAGAAGAGGAAGATTTCTTTGATACTTATTCACCTGTGGCTAGACTGACCACCATTCAAGTATTACTCTCATTGGCGGCCTCGCACGGTCTTCTCGTCCACCAGATGGATGTTAAGACGGCTTTTCTGAATGGAGAGCTAAACAAGGAAATCTACATGCAACAGCCAGATGGCTTTGTGATAGATGGTCAGGAAAGAAAGGTGTGTAGGTTGCTGAAATCTTTATATGGCCTGAAGCAAGCACCTAAGCAATGGCATGATAAGTTTAATACAACTCTAACATCTGTTGGCTCCGTTGTTAATGAAGCTGACAAATGTGTATGCTATCGCCATGGTGGGGGCGAAGGAGTCATACTGTGCTTGTATGTTGATGACATACTAACATTCGGAACCAACCTCAAAGTCATTGAGGAGGTTAAGTCGTTTCTGTCTCAGAACTTTGAGATGAAGGACCTTGGTGTGGCTGATGTTATCTTGAACATCAAGCTACTAAGAGATAATGAGGGTGGGATCACACTTCTGCAATCCCGTTATGTTGAGAAGGTGTTGAGCCGTTTTGGATATTAGGACTGCAAACCATCTCAAACACCATATGATCCTAGTGTGTTGGTCCGAAAGTTCGAAGGCACAACTAAGGATCAACTGAGATACTCTCAAATCATTGGTTCACTCATGTACCTAGCAAGCGCAACGAGGTCTGACATCGCGTTTGCTGTGAGCAAACTGAGCCGGTTTGTTTCCAATCTGGGTGGTGTACATTGGCATGCTCTTGAGAGATTTATGCGCTATCTGAAAGGTACTATGAACTACGGACTTCACTATACCGGATACCCATCCGTACTTGAAGGTTGTAGTGATGCAAACTGGATCTCTGATGCTGACGAGATGAAGGCCACAACTGGGTATATGTTTACTCTTGGAGGTGGCGCTGTTTCATGGAAGTCTTGCAAGCAAACGATCTTAACGAGATCGACAATGGAAGCACAATTAACAGCATTAGACACATCTGATTGTCATTGGTTGATAAACCGGTTCTGGCTATCCTTATGAACTGTGACAATCAGATTGTCATCACCAAGGTGAAGAGTTCAAAGGACAACATGAAGTCCAACAAACACATAAGAATGAGATTAAAAGTTGTCAGAAAATTAAGAAACTCTTGAGTACTAGCGTTGGAGTATGTCATAGGGCTAAGAATCTGGCAGGTCCCTTTACAAAAGGGCTATCACGTGTTGTGATAGATAGTGCATTGAGGGAGATGGGTATGAGACCCACATGAGTTGCCATGGTAGTAACCCAACCTATGTGATCGGAGATCCCGTGAAGTAGGACCTGGGAAAACAAGCCAGTGGTGAACTGAGGACAGTAACTTTACTAACCCACTCCGTAGGAGATGCAATACTCTCGGAAACTGTATGGAAGGATGACTACTATATAAGCAAGATGCTATCCTACGGAGCGATCTTTGGAGGAACACACCTATATGAGCTCTACTGCTGGTCACAGTCTATGAGATTGGGGTGATCTCTAGCAAGCTCATGAACAGGCCAGGAGTGTGACTAATATGCTCCACCCGAGGGATTGGCCTTCGGCAGCCTCGTATCAGTGAGACTTGTGGTGAAACTTCTTGACGCCAAACTGACAATTCAAGGCATAGTCCATTGTTCAGTTGTGAAGGAGTGTAACTACTTGGTCTAGGGGGAGCTCAACCTTAATCGGTCTCCACTGAGATGGTGGTATATCAAAACAGCGTTTGGAACAAAGGACAAAGTGGCCCCCTGAGATCTGGTGGGGGATTGTTGAAATATGAGATGGGCCTAGAGCCCATATGAAAATTTCAGATTTAATCTCTAAGGGACCATGTAGGTGGCATGACAAGGTGGTGGGAAGTTTTGTCCCACCATGCTAGTGGAAGGAGAGTTGGAGTGGTTTATAAGGGATTCTCTCCCTCATGCTATTGGAGCTTGAGAAGAAAAGAAGCCCTCACGCACTCCTCCTCCTCCGCTCGCCTCGCCACGCCGCGCCACGCCACGCCTCGTCACGACGCGCCGCGGGTTGCGGGATTGAGCCAAGCCGAGCTCACTCCTATGCGCTTCTTTTTGCCGGTCAGGAACAGAGAGTCTTTGACAGGTAGGGCCATGATGTCTACTATGCAACCTTCTCCTTGTAGACGTTGTTGGGCCTGCAAGTGCACAGGTTTGTAGGATAGTAGCAAATTTCCCTCAAGTGGATGACCTAAGGTTTATCAATCCGTGGGAGGCGTAGGATGAAGATGGTCTCTCTGAAACAACCCTGCAACCAAATAACAAAGAGTCTCTTGTGTCCCCAACACACCCAATACAATGGTAAATTGTATAGGTGCACTAGTTCGGCGAAGAGATGGTGATACAAGTGCAATATGGATGGTACATATAGTTATTGGTAATCTGAAAATATAAAAACAGCAAGGTAACAAGTGGTAAAAGTGAGCGTAAACAGTATTCCAATGATAGGAAACAAGGCCTAGGGTTCATACTTTCACTAGTGCAAGTTCTCTCAACAATAATAGCATAGACATATCATATAACAATCCCTCAACACGCAACAAAGAGTCACTCTAAAGCCACTAATAGCGGAGAACAAACGTAGAGGTTATGGTAGGGTACGAAACCACCTGAAAGCTATTCTTTCGGATCAATCTATAAAAGAGTTCGTACTAGAATAACACCTTAAGACACAAATCAACCAAAACCCTAATGTCACCTAAATACTCCACTGTCACCTCAAGTATCCGTGGGCATGATTATACGATATGCATCACACAATCTCAGATTCATTCAACCAACATAAAAGTACTTCAAAGAGTGCCCCAAAGTTTCTACCGAAGAGTCAAGAACGTGTGCCAACCCCTATGCATAGGTTCATGGGCGGAACCCACAAGTTGGTCACCAAAACATACATCAAGTGGCACATGATATCCCATTGTCACCACAGATAAGCACGGCAAGACATACATCAAGTGTTCATAAAAGACTCAATCTGATAAGATAACTTCAAAGGGGAAACTCAATTCATCACAAGAGAGTAGAGGGGGAGAAACATCATAAGATCCAACTGCAATAGCAAAGCTCGGGATACATCAAGATCATGCCATAGATGGAACACGAGAGAGAACACGAGAGAGAGAGAGAGAGAGAGAGAGAGAGAGAGAGAGAGAGAGAGAGATCAAACACATAGCTACTGGTACATACCCTCAGCCCCGAGGGTGAACTACTCCCTCCTTGTCATGGATAGCGCTGAGATGACGAAGATGGCCACCGGTGATGGGATCCCCCTCCGGCAGGGTGCCGGAACAGGGTCCCGATTGGTTTTTGGTGGATACAGAGGCTTGCGGCGGCGGAACTCCCGATCTATCTTTTGTTCTGGAAGTTTTAGGGTACGTAGGTATATATGGGTGAAAGGAGTACGTCGGTGGAGCTACGGGGGCCCCACAAGGCAGGGGGCGC
>NC_041391.1:55613822-55687859 GCF_002162155.2 Triticum dicoccoides
GCGCCCCTACCCTCGTGAGCACCTCCCGTATCTTCTGACATGGGGTCCAAGTCCATCAGGTGGGTTTCCTTCCAAAAATAACTTCTCCAGTTGATTTCGTTCCGTTTTGACTCCGTCTGATATTCCTTTTCCTCGAAACACTGAATAGGCATAAAACATCAAATCTGGGCTGGGCCTCCAGTTAATAGGTTAGTCCCAAAAATAATATAAAAGTGGAAAATAAAGCCCAATATTGCCTAAAACAGTAGATAAAGTAGCATGGAGCAATCAAAAATTATAGATACGTTGGAGACGTATCAGGCCATGATCTGAGATGTCGGATCATGGGCTACCGACTTAGACGTGGGTTCAGCCCACGTCTCTCCACATGCGGCCGCACATATATATGTGGGGCGCTGCCAACCCTAGCCGCCGCGAAATAGAACGCATCTCCGCCTCCACGCACGCGTTGTTCCTTTGCTGCTGCTGCTGCTGCTGGCGACTCCACCCCGTTCACCGCGTACACGGTTGATGGGAGAGCAGGCCTCTGAAACCCCTCCTCTTCAGATCCTATACGGGAGAGGGGCCATTAGGTTTTTGGGTAGCAACTACGCGCCTACTTGCTTCTGTTCATCTACGTTCGCATCACCTTTGTCATCACCATGTCGACCGACGCCAACCGTGCCGCTGCTGAGAAGGCCGAGGCCGACAAGAAGGCCGCCGAGGATGCCGCGGCTGCTGCCACCATTACCGCTGCCGCGTGGCAGATTGGAGGGTATACATTGCTGATCCCTCTCGTGTTTCTTTATGTTATAGCAGTACTAGCGATATGCGTAGATGTTTCTACTATGCGCGTAGTACATGCTCTGTTAGATCGTAATTAGTGTGTTATTAATGCTATTCATGTCATGTTCATGATTTATTCATGGATTAATTTAATCAAAAAACTGCCTATTTATTCATCAATCCAAAAACCTAATGTGTGCAGGAGTTTTTCGAATTCTGGTTTTGCTGCTGCACTGAAACCGTCCCCGTTTACGGGGACGCACTTTAAGCGTTGGCAGACTAAAACCACCTTATGGCTCACGACCATGAACGTGTTCTGGGTCGCCGGTGTGACACCCACAGGAACGATCGCTCCTGAATAGGAGAATGCATTCAAGGAGGCCACTGTCGTGTTCCTCGGGGCAGTTCTGAGCGTGATTGGAGATAAGCTTGTTGACGCATATTTGCATATGCGGTCTGCCAAGGACTTGTGGGAGGCGCTCGAATCTAAGTTCGGGGCTGCCGATGCAGTGAGCGAGATGTATATTATAGAGCAGTTCCACGATTACAAGATGGTTGAAAACCGTCCTGTATTGGAGCAGGCTCATGAGATAATATGCATTGTTAAGGAGCTTGAGCTTCTTAAGTGCGAGTTATCGGGAAAGTTTGTCGCGGGCTGCATAATCGCTAAGCTCCCCAATTCCTGGAGGAACTTTGCCACCACTCTGAAACATCAGAGGCGTGAATTTTCTGAAGAGGATGTCATTGGCCATCTGAGTGTTGAGAAGAATTCAAGGGCAGAGGACTCGCACGGAAAAGGGGTCGATGGAACTTCTGTGGCAATATGGTACATCAGAAGAACTCCAATTCCCACAAGCTCAAGGGAAAGAACGGTGTCCAACAGAATAGCGACTTCAAGAAGAAGGGTAAGAAGACTTTCAAGAAGAACAAGAAGGATGAGGGCTGCTTTACTTGTGGTTTGGCTGAACATTGGGCCAACAAGTGCCCAAACAAGTTTAAGAAGTCAGGACAGGACTCCAAGTATGTCAATATGATTGTGACCAACAATGAGAGTGGTGTATCTGGGTACGGTAATTTATTTGCTGTATTTTCAGTTTGGCCGTCCACCAATTGGTGGGTCGACACAGGTGCAGGTGTTCATGTGTGTGCTGACATTTCATTGTTTTCTTCTTACCAGGCCACAGCTCACGGGTCCGTACTGATGGGGAATGGCGCGAGTGCTTCTGTTCTTGGTGTTGGCACGGTCGATCTGAAGTTTACTTCGGGAAGGATCGTGCAACTGAAGAACGTGCAGCATGTCCCCGCCATCAAGAAGAACCTCGTTAGTGGCTCCCTTCTATGTAGAGAAGGGTTTAAGTTGGTATTCAAGTTTAATAAATTAGTTGTTACGAAATATGGACTATTTGTTGGAAAGGGTTATGAATGCAGAGGCATGTTCTGCCTTTCTCTTGCAGATCTATGTAATAAAGTCATGAACAATATTCATTTGAGTGTTCATGAATCTGAAGTCTGGCATTCACGTCTTTGTCACATTAGTTTCGGTGTTATGACGCGGCTAGCAAAATCGAATTTAATCCCGAGTTTCACTTTAGCCAAAGGTTCTAAGTGCCATTCGTGTGTGCAATCTAAGCAACCTCACAAGCCTCACAAGGCAGCAGAGGAGAGACACTTGGCGCCACTTGAACACATACATTCTGATCTTTGTGAGATGAATGGTGTGTTGACTAAAGGTGTAAAGAAATATTTCATGAATTTGATAGATGATTCCACTAGATATTGCTATGTGTATCTGTTAAATACCAAAGATGAGGCTCTACACTACTTTAAAATCTATAAGGCAGAAGTTGAGAATCAACTCGAAAAGAAAATTAAACGAGTCCGGTCAGATCGTGGTGGAGAGTACTTCTCGAAAGAGTTTGATGCCTTATGTGCGGAACACGGTATTATTCACGAGAGGACGCCTCCCTACTCACCCCAGTCAAACGGGGTTGCCGAGCGGAAAAACCGTACTCTAAACTGATTTGGTTAACGCCATGTGAGATACGTCGGGTTTATCCAAGGCATGGTGGGGGGAGGCTATAATGACATCATGTCATGTCCTGAATAAAGTTCCGACAAAGGATAACGAGATCACTCCTTATGAGAAGTGGACCAAGAGAAGGACAACACTCTCGTACTTACGTACTTGGGGCTGCTTGGTGAAAGTTAATGTGCCAATCCCCAAAAAGCGTAAGCTTGGACCAAAGACTGTGGACTGTGTTAATTTGGGCTATGCTATGAATAGTGTTGGCTATATATTTCTAGTAGTGAAATCTGAGGTACCTGACATGAAGGTCGGTACAATTATGGAGTCTAAGGATGCTACATTCTTTGAGGTCATTTTCCCCATGAGAGATGTACAAAGCACTTCTAGACAGGAGTCCGAGGATACTCCTGAGCCTGCCATTCCTATGGAATATTATGAACGAACACATGATGAAAATCCTGAGGAGGATGACGAGGAAACCCTTGGTAGGGGCAAGAGACAAAGGACTGCAAAGACCTTTGGTGATGATTTCTTCCTGTATCTCGTGGATGATACTCCTACTTCTATTTCAGAAGCGTATGCCTCTCCATAAGCTGACTACTGGAAGGATGCGGTCCGTAGCGAGATAAATTCCCTCATGGCTAACGGGACATGGGAGATCACTGCCGTCCCTATGGTTGCAAAGCATTGGGATGTAAGTGGGTGTTCAAAAAGAAGCTTAGGCCCGATGGTACGATTGGAAAGTACAAGGCTAGGCTTGTGGCCAAGGGCTATGACCAGAAAGAAGAGGAAGATTTCTTCGATACTTATTCACCTGTGGCTAGACTGACCACCATTCGAGTATTACTCTCGTTGGCGGCCTCACACGGTCTTCTCATCCACCAGATGGATGTTAAGACGGCTTTTCTAAATGGAGAGCTAAACGAGGAAATCTACATGCAACAGCCAGATGGCTTTGTGATAGATGGTCAGAAAAGAAAGGTGTGTAGGTTGCTGAATTCTTTATATGGCCTGAAGCAAGCACCTAAGCAATGGCATGATAAGTTTAATACAACTCTGACATCTGTTGGCTTCGTTGTTAATGAAGCTGACAAATGTGTATACTATCGCCATGGTGGGGGCGAAGGAGTCATACTGTGCTTGTATGTTGATGACATACTAATATTTGGAACCAACCTTAAAGTCATTGAGGAGGTTAAGTAGTTTCTGTCTCAGGACTTTAAGATCAAGGACCTTGGTGTGGCTGATGTTATCTTGAACTTCAAGCTACTGAGAGATAATGAGGGTGGGATCACACTTCTGCAATCCCATTATGTTGAGAAGGTGTTGAGCCGTTTTGGATATTCGGTCTGCAAACCATCTCAAACACCATATGATCCTAGTGTGTTGGTCCAAAAGTTTGAAGGCACAGCTAAGGATCAACTGAGATACTCTCAAATCATTTGTTCACTCATGTACCTAGCAGGCGCAACAAGGCCTGACATCGCGTTTGCTGTGAGCAAACTGAGCCGGTTTGTTTCCAATCCGGGTGATGTACATTGGCATGCTATTGAGAGAGTTATGCGCTATCTGAACGGTACTATGAACTACGGACTTCACTATACCGGATACCCGTCGGTACTTGAAGGGTATAGTGATGCGAATAGGATCTCTGATGCTGATGAGATGAAGGCCACAACTGGGTATATGTTTACTCTTGGAGGTGGCGCTGTTTCCTGGAAGTCTTGCAAGCAAACGATCTTAACGAGATCGACAATGGAAGCAGAATTAACAGCATTAGACACATCTGATTGCCATTGGTTGATAAACCGGTTCTGGTTATCCTTATGAACTGTGACAATCAGACTGTCGTCACCAAGGTGAAGAGTTCAAAGGATAACATGAAGTCCAACAAACACATAAGAATGAGATTAAAAGCTGTCAGAAAATTAAGAAACTCCAGAGTGATAGAGTTGGAGTATGTCCATACGGCTAAGAATCTGGCAGGTCCCTTTACAAAAGGGCTATCACGTGTTGTGATAGATAGTGCATTGAGGGAGATGGATATGAGACCCACATGAGTTGCCATGGTAGTAACCCAACCTATGTGATCGGAGATCCCGTGAAGTAGGACCTAGGAAAACAAGCCAGTGGTGAACTGAGGACAGTAACTTTACTAACCAACTTCGTAGGAGATCCAATACTCTCGGAAACTGTATAGAAGGATGACTACTGTCTTAATGTGTTCCAAGGCTTATATGTAAAAGAAAGATGCTATCCTACAGAGCGATCTTTGGAGGAACACACCTATATGAGCCCGACTGCTAGTCACAGTCTATGAGATTGGGGTGATCTCTAGCAAGCTCATGAACAGGCCAGGAGTGTGACTAATATGCTCCACCCGAGGGGTTGGCCTTCGGCAGCCTCGTATCAGTGAGACTTGTGGTGAAACCTCTTGACGCCAAACTAACAATTCAAGGCATAGTCCATCGTTCAGTTGTGAAGGAGTGTAACTACTTGGTCTAGGTGGAGCTCAACCTTAATCGGTCTCCACTGAGATGTTGGTATATCAAAACAGCGTTTGGAACAAAGGACAACGTGGGCCCCTAAGATCTAGTGGGGGATTGTTGAAATATGAGATGGACCTAGAGCCCATATAACAATTTCAGATTTAATCTCTAAGGGCCCATGTAGGTGGCATGACAAGGTGGTGGGAAGTTTAGTCCCACCATGCTAATGGAAGGAGAGTTGGAGTGGTTTATAAGGGATTCTCTCCCTCATGCTATTGGAGCTTGAGAAGAAAAGAAGCCCTCGCACACTCCTCCTCCTCTGCTCGCCTCGCCACGCCACGCGACGCCACGCCTCGTCACGACGTGCCGCGGGTTGCGGGTTTGAGCCGTGCCGAGCTCACTCCTATGCGCTTCTTTCTGCCGGTCAGGAATGGAGAGTCTTTGACAGGTAGGGCCATGATCTGAGATGTCGGATCATGGGCTACTGACTTGGACATGGGTTCAGCCCACGTCTCTCCACGTGCGGCCGCACATATATATGTGGGGCACTGCCAACCCTAGCCGCCGTGAAATAGAACACATCTCCGCCTCCACGCCCACGTCGTTCCTTTGCTGCTGTTGCCGCCGGCGACTCCACCCCGTTCACCGCATACACGGTTGATGGGAGAGCAGGCCTCCGAAACCCCGCCTCTCCGGATCCTGTACGGGAGAGGGGCCATTAGGTTTTTGGGTAGCCACTACGCGCCTGCTTGCTTCTGTTCATCTACGTCCGCATCACCTTCGTCATCACCATGTCGACCGACTCCGACCGTGCCGCTGCTGAGAAGGCCGAGGCCGAAAAGAAGGCCACCGAGGATGCCGCGGCTGCTGCCACTGTTACCACCGCCGCGTGGCCGATTGGAGGGTATACATCGCTGATCCCTCTCGTGTTTCTTTCTGTTGTAGCAGTACTAGCGATATGCGTAGATGTTTCTACTATGTGCGTAGTACATGCTCTGTTAGATCGTAATCAGTGTGTTATCAATGCCATTCATGTCATGCTCATGATTTATTGATGGATTAATTTAATAGAAAAACTGCCTATTTATTCATCAATCCAAAAACCTAATGTGTGTAGGAGTTTTTTGAATTCTGGTTTTGCTGCTGCACTAAAACCGTCCCCGTTTACGGGGACATACTTTAAGCGTTGGAAGACTAAAACCACCTCATGGCTCATGGCCATGAACGTGTTCTGGATCGCCGGTGTGACTACCACAGGAACGATCGCTCCTGAACAGGAGAAGGCGTTCAAGGAGGCCACTGTCGTGTTCCTCGGGGCAGTTCTGAACGTGATTGGAGATAAGCTTGTTGACGCATATTTGCATATGCGGTCTGCCAAGGACTTGTGGGAGGCGCTCGAATCTGAGTTCGGGGCTGCCGATGCAGGGAGCGAGATGTCTATTATAGATCAGTTCCACGATTACAAGATGGTTGAAAACCGTCCTGTTTTGGAGCAGGCTCATGAGATAATATGCATTGTTAAGGATCTTGAGCTTCTTAAGTGCGAGTTACCGGGAAAGTTTGTCGCGGGTTGCATAATCGCTAAGCTCCCCAATTCCTGGAGGAACTTTGCCACCACTCTGAAACATCAGAGGCGTGAATTTTCTGTGGAGGATTTCATTGGCCATCTGAGTGTTGAGCAGAATTCAAGGGCAGAGGACTCGCACGAAAAAGGGGTCGAAGGAACTTCTGTGGCCAATATGGTACATAAGAAGAACTCCAATTCCCACAAGCTCAAGGGAAAGAACAGTGTCCAACTGAATACCGACTTCAAGAAGAAGGGTAAGAAGACTTTTGAAGAAGAACAAGAAGGATGAGGGCTGCTTTACTTGTGGTTCGTGATACATCTCCAACGTATCTATAATTTTTGATTGCCCCATGCTGCTTTATCTACTGTTTTTGGCATTGGGCTTTATTATCCACTTTTATATTATTTTTGGGACTAACCTATTAACCGGAGGCCCAGCCCAGATTTGCTGTTTTATGCGTATTTCAGTGTTTCGAGGAAAAGGAATATCAGACGGAGTCAAAACGGAACGAAATCAACTGGAGAAGTTATTTTTGGAAGGAAACCCACCTGATGGACTTGGACCCCACGTCAGAAGATACGGGAGGTGCTCACGAGGGTGGGGGGCGCGCCCACCCCCCTGGGCGCGCCCCCCTGCCTCGTGGGGCCCCCGTAGCTCCACCAACGTACTCCTTTCACCCATATATACCTACGTACCCTAAAACTTCCAGAAGAGAAGATAGATCGAGAGTTCCGCCGCCGCAAGCCTCCAGAACCACCAAAAACCAATCGGGACCCCTTTCCGGTACCCTGCCGGAGGGGGGATCCATCTCCGGTGGCCATCTTCATCATCTCGGCGCTATCCATGACGAGGAGGGAGTAGTTCACCCTCGGGGCTGAGGGTATGTACCAGTAGCTATGTGTTTGATCTCTCTCTCTCTCTCTCTCTCTCTCTCTCTCTCGTGTTCTCTCTCATGTTCCTCTATGGCACGATCTTAATGTATCCTGAGCTTTGCTATTGTAGTTGGACCTTATGATGTTTCTCCCCTCTACTCTCTTGTGATGAATTGAGTTCCCCTTTGAAGTTATCTTATCGGATTGAGACTTTTATGAACACTTGATGTATGTCTTGTCGTGATTATCTGTGGTGACAATGGGATATCATGTGCCACTTGATGTATGTTTTGGTGATCAACTTGCGGTTTTCGTGACAATTGGGAACCTATGCATAGGGGTTAGAACACGTTCTTGACTCTTCGGTAGAGACTTTGGGGCACTCTTTGAAGTACTTTTATGTTGGTTGGATGAATCTGAGATTGTGTGATGCATATCGTATAATCATACCCATGGATACTTGAGGTGACAATGGAGTATCTAGGTGACATTAGGGTTTTGGTTGATTTGTGTCTTAAGGTGTTATTCTAGTACGAACTCTTTTATAGATCGATCTGAAAGAATAACTTTGTGGTGGTTTCATACCCGACCATAATCTGTACATTTGTTCTCCGCTATTAGTGGCTTAGGAGTGACTCTTTGTTGCATGTTGAGGGATTGTTATATGATCAAACTATGTTATTATTGTTGAGATAACTTGCACTAGTGAAAGTATGAACCCTAGGCCTTGTTTCCTATCATTGCAATACCGTTTATGCTCACGTTTATCACTTGTTACCTTGCTGTTTTTATATTTTCAGATTACAAAAACTTATATCTACCATCCATATTGCACTTGTATCACCATCTCTTTGCCGAACTAGTGCACCTATACAATTTGCTATTGTATTGGGTGTGTTGGGGACACAAGAGACTTTTTGTTATTTGGTTGCAGGGTTGTTTGAGAGAGACCATCTTCCTCCTATGCCTCTCTCGGATTGATAAACCTTAGGTCATCCACTTGAGGGAAATTTGCTACTATCCTACAAACCTGTGAACTTGCAGGCCCAACAACGTCTACAAGAAGAAGGTTGTGTAGTAGACGTCAAGCTCTTTTCTGGCGCCGTTGCCGGGGAGGCTAGGTAAGTGAAGGTATATCTTTAGATCTTGCAATTGAATCTTTTTGTTTCTTGTTTTAGCACTAGTTAGTCTATAAAAGAAAATTACAAAAAAATGGAATTGAGTTTGTCTCATACGCTTCATCTTTTTAATATCTTTCGTGAGTACGATGGAAAGGAAAATTGTGCTCAAGTACTAGAAGAAGAATTACATAGAATTCTTGGCATAAATATGTGAATGATGAGCATGATTGCAATGTTGTTAGTATGAATTCCTTGAATATCCATGATGCTAATGATATGCAAAGCCACAAGCTTGGGGACGCTATGTTTGATGAAGATGATATTTTTTGTCCCCAAGCTTTGATGAGCAAATTTACTATGATGAAAGCATGCCTCCTTTCTATGATGATTATTGTGATGACACGTATGCTTTAAAGAATAATGATAACCATGAAACTTGTCATCTTGATCTTAATTCTCAATCATATTATAGATATTTTGTTGAATTTGCTCCCACTACTATTCATGAGAATAATTTTGCTTATGTGGAGAGTAATAAATTTTCTATGCTAGTAGATCATGAAAAGAATGCTTTAGGTGCTTGTTATATTGTTGAATTCATTCATGATTCTACTGAAAATTATTATGAGGGATGAACATATGCTTGTAGGAATTGCAATAATATCAAGTTTCCTCTCTATGTGCTTAAAATCTTGAAGTTATGCTTGTTTTACCTTCCTATGCAAGTTGATCATTGTTCCCATAAGTTGTTTGCTGACAAAATCCCTATGCATAGGAAGTGGGTTAGGCTTAAATGTGCTAGTCATATTCTTCATGATGCTCTCTTTATGTTCCAATTCTTATCTTTTATGTGAGCATCATTGAAATCATCATGCCTAGCTAGGGGCGTTAAACGATAGTGCTTGTTGGGAGGCAACCCAATTTTATTTTAGTTTCTTGCTTTTTAGTTCTGTTTAGGAATAAATAATCCATCTAGCTTCTTGTTAGATGTGTTTTCATGTTTTAATTAGTGTTTGTGCCAAGTAGAACCTTTGGGAAGACTTGGGTGAAGTCTTTATGATCATGCTGTAAAAAACAGAAACTTTAGCGCTCACGAGATTAGCTATAACTTTTTACTGGAGAGTGCTATTTAGTTGATTCATTTTGAAGATGATTACTAGAAAAATTCCTCAGGTCCACCAATTTATTTTAGAATTTTTGGAGTTCCAGAAGTTTGCGTTAGTTACAGATTACTACAGACTGTTCTGTTCTTGACAGATTCTCTTTTGTGTGTGTTGTTTGCTTATTTTGATGAATCTATAGTTAGTAAAATAGTTTATAATCCATAGAGAAGTTGTAATACAGTAGGTTTAACACCAATATAAAAAAAGAATGAGTTCATTACAGTACCTTGAAGTGGTGTTTTGTTTTCTTTCGCTAACGGAGCTCACGAGTTTTCTGTTAAGTTTTGTGTTGTGAAGTTTTCAAGTTTTGGGTAAAGATTCAATGGACTATGGAATAAGGAGTGGCAAGAGCCTAAGCTTGGGGATGCCCAAGGCACCCCAAGGTAATATTCAAGGACAACCAAGCGTCTAAGCTTGGGGATGCCCCGAAAGGCATCCCCTCTTTCGTCTTCGTTCATCGGTAACTTTACTTGGAGCTATATTTTATTCACCACATGATATGTGTTTTGCTTGGAGCGTCATTTTATTTTCTTTAGCTTTGCTTTCTATTTGAATAAAGGACCAAGATCTGAAATTCTTAAATGTGGGAGAGTCTTCACATAGTTGTATAATTATTCGACTACTCATTGATCTTCACTTATATCTTTCGGAGTAGTTTGTCATTTGCTCTAGTGCTTCACTTATATCTTTTAGAGCACGGTGGTGGATTTGTTTCAAAGAAACTATTGATCTCTCATGCTTCACTTAGATTATTTTAAGAGTCGTTAATAGCATGGTAATTTGCTTAATGTTAATATACTTAGTGTTCAAGATATGTGAAACTTTCTTTTTGAGTGAATTGAATACTAAGATAAGTTTGATGCTTGATAACTGTTTTGAGATATGGAGGTGATAATATCAAAGTCATGCTAGTTGAGTAGTTGTGAATTTGAGAAATGCTTGTGTTGAAGTTAGCAAATCCCGTAGCATGCACGTATGGTGAAAGTTGTGTGACAAATTTGAAACATGAAGTGTACCTAGCTTGTGCATCCTTATGAGTGGCGGTCGGGGACGAGCGATGGTCTTTTCCTACCAATCTATCCCCCTAGGAGCATGCACGTAGTACTTGATTTTTGATGACTTCTAAATTTTTGCAATAAGTATATGAGTTCTTTTGACTAATGTTGAGTCCATGGATTATACGCACTTTTACCTTTCCGCCTTTGCTAGCCTCTTCGGTACCGTGCATTGCCCTTTCTCACCTTGAGAGTTGGTGCAAACTTCGCCGGTGCATCCAAACCCCGTGATACGATACGCTCTATCACAATAAACCTCCCTATATCTTCCTCAAAACAGCCACCATACCTACCTATTATGGCATTTCCATAGCCATTCCGAGATATATTGCCATGCAACTTTCCACCGTTCCGTTCATCATCATCATGACATACTTTACTTTTGTCATATTGCCATTGCATGATCATGTAGTTGACATCGTATTTGTGGCAAAGCCACCATGCATTATTTTTCATACATGTCACTCTTGATTCATTGCACCATCCCGGTACACCGCCGGAGGCATTCATATAGAGTCATACCTTGTTCTAGTTTCGAGTTGTAATCCTTATGTTGTAATCAATAGAAGTGTGATGATCACCATTATTAGAGCATTGCCCCAAAAAAAGAGAAAGGCCAAAAAAAAGAAAGGCCCAAAAAAGGCCCAAAAAAAAGAAAATAAATAAAAAGGGCAATGCTACTATCTTTTTTCCACACTTGTGCTTCAAAGTAGCACCTTGTTCTTCATGTAGTGAGTCTCATATATTGTGCTTCAAAGTAGCACCCTGTTCTTCATGTAGAGAGTATCATATATTGTGCTTCAAAGTAGCACCATGTTTTTCATATAGTGAGTCTCATAAGTTGTCTTTTCATACTAATGGGAATTTTTCATTATAGAACTTGGCTTGTATATTCCTACGATGGGCTTCCTCGAATGCCCTAGGTCTTCATGAGCAAGCAAGTTGGATGCACACCCACTAGTTTTCTTTTGTTGAGCATTCTCTAGTGCATCCGTTGCATGGCAATCCCTACTCCTCATGTTGACATCAATTGATGGGCATCTCCATAGCCCGTTGATTATCCTCGTCAATGTGAGACTTTCTCCTTTTTTGTCTTCTCCACACAATCCCCATCATCATATTCTATTCCACCCATAGTGCTATATCCATGGCTCACGCTCATGTATTGCGTGAAGATTGAAAAAGTTTGAGATTATTTAAGTATGAAACAATTGTTTGGCTTGTCATTGGGGGTATAGAAGTTGGGAACATCTTTGTGTGACGAAAATGAAGCATAGCCTAACTATATGATTTTGTAGGGATGAACTTTCTTTTGCCATGCTATTTTGAGAAGACATGATTGCGTTGATTAGTATGCTTGAAGTATTATTATTTTTATGTCAATATGAACTTTTGTCTTGAATCTTTCGGATCTGAATATTCATATCACAAGTAAGAAGAATTACATTGAAATTATGCCAAGTATCACTCCACATCAAAAATTCTTTTTTATCATTTACCTACTCGAGGACGAGCAGGAATTAAGCTTGGGGATGTTTGATACGTCTCCAACGTATCTATAATTTTTGATTGCTCCATGCTACTTTATCTACTGTTTTAGGCAATATTGGTCTTTATTATCCACTTTTATATTATTTTTGGGACTAACCTATTAACAGGAGGCCCAACCCAGATTTGCTGTTTATGCCTATTTCAATGTTTCGAGGAAAAGGAATATCAGACGGAGTCAAAACGGAACAAAATCAACTGGAGAAGTTATTTTTGGAAGGAAACCCACCTGATGGACTTGGACCCCACGTCAGAAGATACGGGAGGTGCTCACGAGGGTGGGGGGCACGCGCACCCCCCTGGGCGTGCCCCCTTGCCTCGTGGGGCCCCCGTAGCTCCACCGGCGTACTCCTTTCACCCATATATACCTACGTACCCTAAAACTTCCAGAAGAGAAGATAGATCGGGAGTTCCGCCGCCGCAAGCCTCCAGAACCACCAAAAACCAATCGGGATCCCTTTCCGGTACCCTACGGAGGGGGGATCCATCTTCGGTGGCCATCTTCATCATCCCGACGCTATCCATGACGAGGAGGGAGTAGTTCACCCTCGGAGCTGAGGGTATGTACCAGTAGCTATGTGTTTGATCTCTCTCTCTCTCGTGTTCTCTCTCGTGTTCCTCTATGGCACGATCTTGATGTATACCGAGCTTTGCTATTGTAGTTGGATGTTATGATGTTTCTCCCCCTCTACTCTCTTGTGATGAATTGAGTTTCCCCTTTGAAGTTATCTTATCGGATTGAGTCTTTTATGAACACTTGATGTATGTCTTGCCGTGATTATCTGTGGTGACAATGGGATATCATGTGCCACTTGATGTATGTTTTGGTGATCAACTTGCGAGTTGCATGACAATTGGGAACCTATGCATAGGGGTTGGCACACGTTCTTGACTCTCCGGTAGAGTTTGGGGCACTCTTTGAAGTACTTTTATGTTGGTTGGATGAATATGAGATTGTGTGATGCATATCGTATAATCATACCCACGGATACTTGAGGTGACAATGGAGTATCTAGGTGACATTAGGGTTTTGGTTGACTTGTGTCTTAAGGTGTTATTCTAGTACGAACTCTTTTATAGATCGATCCGAAAGAATAACTTTGTGGTGGTTTTGTACCCGACCATAATCTCTATGTTTGTTCTCCGCTATTAGTGGCTTCGGAGTGACTCTTTGTTGCATGTTGAGGGATTGTTGTATGATCAAACTATGTTATTATTGTCGAGAGAACTTGCACTAGTGAAAGTATGAACCCTAGGCCTTGTTTCCTATCATTGCAATACCGTTTACGCTCACGTTTATCACTTGTTACCTTGCTGTTTTTATATTTTCAGATTACAAAAACTTATATCTACCATCCATATTGCACTTGTATCACCATCTCTTCGACGAACTAGTGCACCTATACAATTTGCTTTTGTATTGGGTGTGTTGGGGACACAAGAGACTTTTTGTTATTTGGTTGCAGGGTTGTTTGAGAGAGACCATCTTCCTCCGACGCCTCTTGCGGATTGATAAACCTTAGGTCATCCACTTGAGGGAAATTTGCTACTGTCCTACAAACCTGTGCACTTGCAGGCCCAACAACGTCTACAAGAAGAAGGTTGTGTAGTAGACATCAGTTCGGCTGAACATTGGGCCAACAAGTGCCCAAACAAGTTTAAGAAGTCAGGACAGGACTCCAAGTCTGTCAATATGATTGTGACCAACAATGAGAGTAGTACATCTGGGTACAGTAATTTATTTGCTGTATTTTTAGTTTGGCCGTCCACCGATTGGTGGGTCGACACAGGTGCGGGTGTTCATGTGTGTGCTGACATTTCATTGTTTTCTTCTTACCAAGCCACAGCTCACGGGTCCGTACTGATGGAGAATGGCGCGAGTGCTTCTATTCTTGGTGTTGGCACGGTTGATCTGAAGTTTACTTGGGGAAGGATCGTGCAGCTGAAGAACGTGCATCATGTCCCCACCATCAAGAAGAACCTCGTTAGTGGCTCCCTTCTATGTAGAGAAGGGTTTAAGTTGGTATTCGAGTCTAATAAATTAGTTGTTACGAAATATGGACTATTTGTTGCAAAGGGTAATGAATGCGGAGGCATGTTCCGCCTTTCTCTTGCAGATCTATGTAATAAAGTCGTGAATAATATTCATTTGAGTGTTCATGAATCTGAAGTCTGGCATTCACGTCTTTGTCACATTAGTTTCGGTGTTATGACACGGCTAGAAAAATCGAATTTAATCCCGAGTTTCACTTTAGCCAAAGGTTCTAAGTGCCATTCGTGTGTGCAATCTAAGCAACCTCGCAAGCCTCACAAGGTAGCAGAGGAGAGACACTTGGCGCCACTTGAACTCATACATTCCGATCTTTGTGAGATGAATGGTGTGTTGACTAAAGGTGTAAAGAAATATTTCATGACTTTGATAGATGATTCCACTAGATATTGCTATGTGTATGTGTTAAATACCAAAGATGAGGCTCTACACTACTTTAAAATCTATAAGGCAGAAGTTGAGAATCAGCTCGAAAAGAAAATTAAACGAGTCCGGTCAGATCATGGTGGAGAGTACTTCTCGAAAGAGTTTGATTCCTTCTGTGCGGAACACGGTATTATTCACGAGAGGACGCCTCCCTACTCACCCCAGTCAAACGGGATTGCCAAGCGGAAAAACCGTACTCTAACTGATTTGGTTAACACCATGTTAGATACGTTGGGTTTATCCAAGGCATGGTGGGGGGAGGCTATATTGACATCATGTCATGTCCTGAATAAAGTTCCGACAAAGGATAACGAGATCACTCCTTATGAGAAGTGGACCAAGAGAAGGACAACACTCTCGTACTTACGTACTTGGGGCTGCTTGGCGAAAGTTAATGTGTCAATCCCCAAAAAGCGTAAGCTTGGACCAAAGACTGTGGACTGTGTTAATTTGGGCTACGCTATGAATAGTGTTGGCTATATATTTCTAGTAGTGAAATCTGAGGTACCTGACATGAAGGTCGGTACAATTATGGAGTCTAAGGATGCTACATTCTTTGAGGAAATTTTCCCCATGAGAGATGTACAAAGCACTTCTAGACAGGAATCTGAGGAGACTCCTGAGCCTGCCATTCCTATGGAATATTATGAACGAACGCATGATGAAAATCCTCAGGAGGATGACGAGGAAACCCTTGGTACGGGCAAGAGACAAAGGACTGCAAAGACCTTTGGTGATGATTTCTTCGTGTATCTCGTGGATGATACTCCTACTTCTATTTCAGAAGCGTATGCCTCTCCATAAGCTGACTACTGGAAGGATGCGGTCTGTAGCAAGATGGATTCCATCATGGCTAACGGGACATAGGAGATCACTGAGCGTCCCTATGGTTGCAAAGCATTGGGATGTAAGTGGGTGTTCAAAAAGAAGCTTAGGCCCGATGGTAGGCTTGTGGCCAAGGGCTATGACCAGAAAGAAGAGGAAGATTTCTTCAATACTTATTCACCTGTGGCTAGACTGACCACCATTCGAGTATTACTCTCGTTGGCGGCCTCGCACGGTCTTCTCGTCCACCAGATGGATGTTAGGATGGCTTTTCTAAATGGAGAGCTAAACGAGGAAGTCTACATGCAACGGCCAGATGGCTTTGTGATAGATGGTCAGGAAAGAAAGGTGTGTAGGTTGCTGAGTTCTTTATATGGCCTGAAGCAAGCACCTAAGCAATGGCATGATAAGTTTAATACAACTCTGACATGTGTTGGCTTCGTTGTTAATGAAGCTGACAAATGTGTATACTATCGCCATGGTGGGGGCGAAGGAGTCATATTGTGCTTGTATGTTGATGACATACTAATATTCGGAACCAACCTCAAAGTCATTGAGGAGGTTAAGTAGTTTCTGTCTCAGAACTTTGAGATCAAGGACCTTGGTGTGGCTGATGTTATCTTGAACAGCAAGCTACTGAGAGATAATGAGGGTGGGATCACACTTCTGCAATCCCATTATATTGAGAAGGTGTTGAGCCGTTTTGGATATTCGGACTGCAAACCATCTCAAACACCATATGATCCTAATGTGTTGGTCTGAAATTTCGAAGGCACAGCTAAGGATCAACTGAGATACTCTCAAATCATTTGTTCACTCATGTACCTAGCAAGCGCAAGGAGGCCTGACATCGCGTTTGCTGTGAGCAAACTGAGCCGGTTTGTTTCCAATCCGGGTGATGTACATTGGCATGCTATTGAGAGAGTTATGCGCTATCTAAAAGGTACTATGAACTACGGACTTCACTATACCGGATACCCGTCGGTACTTGAAGGGTATAGTGATGCGAATTGGATCTCTGATGCTGATGAGATGAAGGCCACAACTAGGTATATGTTTACTCTTGGAGGTGGCGTTGTTTCCTGGAAGTCTTGCAAGCAAACGATCTTAACAAGATCGACAATGGAAGCAGAATTAACAGCATTAGACACATCTGGTGTCGAAGCAGGATGGCTCCGTGATCTTTTGATGGACTTGCCATTGGTTGATAAACCGGCTCCGGCTATCCTTATGAACTGTGACAATCAGATTGTCATCACCAAGGTGAAGAGTTCAAAGGACAACGTGAAGTCCAAGATACACATAAGAATGAGATTAAAAGCTGTCAGAAAATTAAGAAACTCCGGAGTGATAGCATTGGAGTATGTCCATACGGCTAAGAATCTGGCAGATCCCTTTACAAAAGGGCTATCACGTGTTGTGATAGATAGTGCATCGAGGGAGATGGGTATGAGACCCACATGAGTTGCCATGGTAGTAACCCAACCTATGTGATCGAATATCCCGTGAAGTAGGACCTGGGAAAACAAGCCAGTGGTGAACTGAGGACAGTAACTTTACTAACCCACTCCGTAGGAGATGCAATACTCTCGGAAACTGTATGGAAGGATGACTGCTATCTTAATGTGTTCCAAGGCTTATATGCATAAGCAAGATGCTATCCTACAAAGCGATCTTTGGAGGAACACACCTACATGAGCCCGACTGCTGGTCATAGTCTATGAGATTGGGGTGATCTCTAGCAAGCTCATGAACAGGCCAGGAGTGTGACTAATATGCTCCATCCGAGGGGTCGGCCTTCGGCAGCCTCGTATCAGTGAGACTTGTGGTGAAACTTCTTGACGCCAAACTGACAATTCAAGGCATAGTCCATTGTTCAGTTGTGAAGGAGTGTAACTACTTGGTCCAGGTGGAGCTCAACCTTAATCTGTCTCCACTGAGATGCTGGTATATCAAAACAGTGTTTGGAACAAAGGACAAAGTGGGCCCCTGAGATCTGGTGGGGGATTGTTGAAATATGAGATGGGCCTAGAGCCCATATGACAATTTTAGATTTAATCTCTAAGGGCCCATGTAGGTGGCATGACAAGGTGGTGGGAAGTTTAGTCCCACCATGCTAGTGGAAGGAGAGTTGGAGTGGTTTATAAGGGATTCTCTCCCACATGCTATTGGAGCTTGAGAAGAAAAGAAGCCCTCACGCACTCCTCCTCCTCCGCTCGCCTCGCCATGCCACGCCTCGTCACGACGCGCCGCGGGTTGCGAGATTGAGCCGAGCCGAGCTCACTCCTATGCGCTTCTTTTTGCCAGTCAGGAACGGAGAGTCTTTGACAGGTAGGGCCACGATCTGAGATGTCGGATTATGGGCTACCGACTTGGACGTGGGTTCAGCTCATGTCTCTCCACGTGCGGCTGCACATATATATGTGGGGCGCTGCCAACCCTAGCCGCCTCGAAATAGAACGCATCTCGGCCTCCACGCCCACATCGTTCCTTTGCTGTTGCTGCCGCCGGTGACTCCATCTCGTTCACCTCGTACACGATTGATGAGAGAGCAGGCCTCCGAAACCCTGCCTCTCCGAATCCTTTACGGGAGAGGGGCGATTAGGTTTTTGGGTAGCGACTACGCTACTGCTCACTTCTGTTCATCTACGTCTGCATCACCTTCGTCATCACCATGTCGACCGACACCGACCGTGCCGCTGCTGGGAAGGACGAGGACGACAAGAAGGCCGCCGAGGATGCCGCGGCTGCTTCCACTGTTACCACCGCCGCGTGGCCGATTGGAGGGTATACATCGCTGATCCCTCTCACATTTCTTTCTTTTGTAGCAGTACTAGCAATATGCGTAGATGTTTCTACTATGTGCGTAGTACATGCTCTGTTAGATCATAATCGGTGTGTTATTAATGCTACTCATGTCATGCTCATGATTTATTCACGGATTAATTTAATCGAAAAAGTGCCTATTTATTCATCAATCCAAAAACCTAATGTGTGTAGGAGTTTTTTGAATTCTGGTTTTGCTGCTGTACTGAAACCGTCCCCGTTTACGGGGACGCACTTTAAGTGTTGGCAAACTAAAACCACCTTATGGCTCACGGCCATGAACGTGTTCTGGGTCGCCGGTGTGACACCCACAGGAACGATATCTCCTGAACAGCAGAAGGCGTTCAAGGAGGCCACTGTCGTGTTCCTCGGGGCAGTTCTGAGCGTGATTGGAGATAAGTTGGTGACGCATATTTGCATATGCGGTCTGCCAATGACTTGTGGGAGGCGCTCGAATCTAAGTTCGGGGCTGCCGATGCAGGGAGCGAGATGTATATTATACAGCAGTTCCACGATTACAAGATGGTTGAAAACCATCCTGTATTGGAGCAGGCTCATGAGATAATATGCATTGTTAAGGAGCTTGAGCTTCTTAAGTGTGAGTTACCAGGCAAGTTTGTCACGGGCTGCATAATCGCTAAGCTCCCCAATTCCTGGAGGAACTTCGCCACCACTCTGAAACATCAGAGGTGTGAATTCTCTGTGGAGGATGTCATTGGCCATCTGAGTGTTGAGCAGAATTCAAGGGCAAAGGACTCGCACGGAAAAGGGGTCGAAGGAACTTCTGTGGCAAATATGGTACATCAGAAGAACTCCAATTCCCACAAGCTCAAGGGAAAGAACGGTGTCCAACAGAATACCGACTTCAAGAAGAAGGGTAAGAAGACCTTCAAGAAGAACAAGAAGGATGAGGGCTGCTTGACTTGTGGTTCGGCTGAACATTGGGCCAACAAGTGCCCAAACAAGTTTAAGAAGTCAGGACACGACTCCAAGTATGTCAATATGATTGTGAGCAACAATGAGAGTGGTGCTTCTGGGTACAGTAATTTATTTGCTGTATTTTCAGTTTGGCCGTCCACCGATTGGTGGGGCAACACAGGTGCAGGTGTTCATGTGTGTGCTGACATTTCATTGTTTTCTTATTAACAGGCCACGGCTCACGGGTCCATACTGATGGGGAATGGCGCAAGTGCTTCTGTTCTTGGTGTTGGCACGGTCGATCTGAAGTTTACTTCGGGAAGGATCATGCAGCTGAAGAACGTGCAGCATGTCCCCGCCATCAAGAGGAACCTCGTTAGTGGCTCCCTTCTATGTAGAGAAGGGTTCAAGTTGGTATTCGAGTCTAATAAATTAGTTGTTACGAAATATGCACTATTTGTTGGAAAGGGTTATGAATGCGGAGGCATGTTCCGCCTTTCTCTTGCAGATCTATGTAATAAAGTCGCGAATAATATTCATTTGAGTGTTTGTGAATCTGAAG
The DNA here is from genome assembly GCF_002162155.2 of Triticum dicoccoides. Taxonomy (NCBI): domain Eukaryota; kingdom Viridiplantae; phylum Streptophyta; class Magnoliopsida; order Poales; family Poaceae; genus Triticum; species Triticum dicoccoides. The sequence goes on from NC_041391.1 coordinate 55,634,037, forward strand.
TCTGACATTCACGTCTTTGTCACATTAGTTTCTTTAGCCAAAGGTTCTAAGTGTCATTGGTGTGTGCAATCTAAGCAACCTCGCAAGCATCACAAGGCAGCAGAGGAGAGACACTTGGCGCCACTTGAACTCATATATTTTGATCTTTGTGAGATGAATGGTGTATTGACTGAAGGTGGAGAGAAATATTTCATGACTTTGATAGATGATTCCACTAGATATTGCTATGTGTATCTGTTAAATACCAAAGATGAGGCTCTACACTACTTTAAAATCTATAAGGCAGAAGTTGAGAATCAACTCGAAAAGAAAATTAAACGAGTCCGGTCAGATTGTGGTGGAGAGTACTTCTCGAAAGAGTTTGATGCCTTCTGTGCGGAACACGGTATTATTCACGAGAGGACGCCTCCCTACTCACCCCAGTCAAACAGGGTTGCCGAGCGGAAAAACCGTACTCAAACTGATTTGGTTAATGCCATGTTAGATACGTTGGGTTTATCCAAGTATGGTGGGGGAGGCTATAATGGCATCATGTCATGTCCTGAATAAAGTTCCGACAAAGGATAACGAGATCACTCCTTATGAGAAGTGGACCAAGAGAAGGACAACACTCTCGTACTTATGTACTTGGGGCTGCTTGGCGAAAGTTAATGTGCCGGTCCCCAAAAAGCGTAAGCTTGGACCAAAGACTGTGGACTGTGTTAATTTGGGCTACGCTATGAATAGTGTTGGCTATAGATTTCTATTGGTGAAATCGGAGGTAGTGTCGGGGATATACCCCGCAGTATAAACCGCCGGATGTATGACGACCCGGCTAGAGTTTGGCGATTCACCGACGACCCACTTGGACCTGGCGGTTTAAGATTCATTGGTAATCTGGCAGGCGGGTTAGAGGAGCGACAAGACCCGGTGGCCCAACAGGCGGTTTATGGAAGGCCGGATCACGCTATGGTGGGCCGGTTTATGAGGAAAGCACAAGGAATATTTTTCTACAAAGGAAACAAGACTAGGACTCCACTTGTAATAGAGTAATCCTAATCCTACTAGGACTAGTCATGTAACCCGCCCCTTCAACATATATAAGGAGGGGCAGGGCTCCCCAAAAGAGGAGAAGGAAACAACAATTTCTAGGGCTAGACACAAAGAGCCGGCTTACCGGCAACTCCCTCATGATCATAATGAGACCTAGCCACAAACAACATGTAGGGTTATTACCGGATGATGTTTCCCGGGGCCCGAAGCTGTCTAAATCCTTGTCTTGTGTTGCATCTCTCGATTTCGGCCAACCCCTCTCAAGCTACTGCATAGATGCATTGGCCTCACGACAAAGTCCTAACACTAAGGACATCTACCGTGACAATTCCATGATAGTTGGCGCCCACCTTGGAGCTCGCGCACGGTGGTAATGAGTTCTTGGAGGGATCTTCTTTGGGTTCGAGAAGCTCGCGATTTGTTAGATGAAAAAGCGCCAGCAGGGAAGCGTACATGGTAATCTGGTGCGGGACGACCTTGGTGAAGACATCACATGTGGAGTCATCGCGCAAGTTGTTTCACATGGAGTATTCGAACAGAGATCAAGGAATTACTTAAGGGAAGAATCCAGTGCTAAATCGTGCCACTACATGACCTGCACGGAGAACAAGAATTGATTGCTACTCACGTGATATCCAGACTTTTTTTGGAACAACTTGAGATGTGGAGGGGTAAACCGACAAGAGGAGAACTCGATCGACTTCGTGATGGCTGCCTGCAACTCTCTGGCTGAGCCGATTCAACAATCAGATTTTATGGCTACTAGTATGTAATATACCAGCTCACAGCGGATCGAGCCCTGCAGCGTTCCGTCGGGCGTCACACTTCTTCTTGTTCCCAATCGAGCTAAGGATAGGATACATCAAAGATCGGGCTGCAGCGGCTACATCTCATCGAAACCAACCGCGACCCGGACATGGATAAGTCAAATCAGCCATGAGGGCCTGGCCAAGTCACTTCCACCACCCGTGGCCGGGGCGCTGCTGACATATAGTTTTTTTGTACACAAGCAAACCGCCAAGATGGATCCGCCGGGCTGCCATCGTGTGACCTATCCTTTGAGCAATACTGGTTCAAGGCTGAATCGGTTTACACACAGGAGCCGAGGCGATTTAAGTTTTATGGCTACTGCTGCCAATTCCGAGCGGCGGGGTATCATCTATTAAACAAAGTTACTGCTGCTACTCCGTGTCAACTCAGAAGATTCCAAGTCCCAAGGTAGACAACAATAGCTGCTCCTGTTTATTCTGTGACTTGTGGGCCCAAGTCGAATCCAAGGAGTCATTACCTACTAGTAGTCGGTCATGTGACTAGTTGAAAGTAAAATCAAGTCTCGAGGCAAATATCGTGAAAAAGGGAAAAGAAAGTTAAGAGAAGGCTACGTGAGGCAAAAGCCACATCAGATCGGATGGAGGCTAATCATTGTCCACGTACAGATCATCTGTCGTTCACAGAACATCAGGTGATATCCATCTAGATTTATCTTATCAAACACTTATTGTTTTTTGTCAAAAGAATAATTACTTTGGACCATATATTTTGATATGCATGACAATTATTCATTATAAGGGTGGCATTATACCGTGGAGGCACGTTCGGCTATGCCGCGCAGCTTCACGAACACGCGTATCGTGGTCCGATTTACATCAACGACCGGACGACTCGCCCGTCTGCATCGCCTTACAACGCTACAGACAACTCGCCCGTCCGCCCTCGTGGCCGGTTCACGCGTTCGCGCTGGCTTACAAACGTCACGGCCGACTCACCCGTCCACACCGGTTTACCACGCCATGGCCGGTTCACCCGTGAGCGATTTTAACTTCACCTAGCGATCGTCAATTTTATGGCGGATTATTTCTGGCCGGGTCATCAGGTGATATCCATCTAAAATATATTTTATTGGTACATATTATTTTTTGTCAGAGAGCAATTTATCTTAGTCTTGGTCTGCAACATTGTTGATGTAGGAAAATTGTTCACTACATCAAAACGACATGGTTAACTCGCCCGTCCGTGTCGGTTTACAACACCGCGGCCGATTCATCTATTTGAGCCACCTCTGATGCTGAGATCATCTTTTCCGTCCGCCTCTCGCGGCCTGGTCTACCTCAGCATACCGGGCCGCACCTATCTGCATGAGCTGTTTATTGAGTATGAGCAAGTCACAGCTTGGGTAGCCCAGTTTTCTTTCAACAAAATGGAGGCAAATTATCATACAATCAACTGCCATCTGCATTGTTTGGTTTAATAGGCAGGCGCACAAGTCGTTGCCACTACAGTTTGGTTAACTTCAAATCGCCAGTTGGAAGGAACCATTGGTCGAGTTGCTGACACGGCTCATACGGGACCATTTATGACCCGCCGCATTCACCTCAACCTTCTGTGGATTCATATCGTGCTATCAACACCAATGATATACAAGTTATGCCGGTTTATATCGCGGTCAAATATGGAGAATCTCAAGCCAACTCCTCGAGTCACCTTGAGACTCGGGGGCTACGATGACGTGACTCAGCAAATCTCGCCAGTTTCAGCAAAATTAAAGAACCCCAGGACGATGGAGAGAAAGATAACCCGGTCCCGAAGGCTACTGTTATATTCATGAAAATTTAAAGGCCGTCAAAAAATTTCTGTCTTAGAAAGTATATGACATTTACAAAATCCCGGCTCAATGAAGAAGTTCCAGGTCATCAGAAAGGATTCCGGTTCAAAATCCGGTTCAAGAGACATCTCTCTTTTCATAAAGCTCTGAAGCTCTCAATATCCGGTTTACAATCCGTTTCAAGGGAAATCTATCTTCCGCAAAGCTCTGAAGCTCTCAAATCCGGTTTAAGAACTTCCGATTTAAAAAGGAATTAACTTCTCACAAGTTCGAGTTTAAAGGCCGTCAAAAAATTTCAGACTGAAAATGAAGATTCCGGTTTACAATCCGGTTCAAGGGAAAGATGTCTCCCATAAAGCTTTGAAGCTCTCAATATCCGATTCGAAATCCTGGTCCAAGAAGAATTTATCTCTTGCAAAAAGTTAAAGGTTGCCGAAGAGGACCTGTTGCCATGATGCTCGGTTCAAACATGGGTATCCTGCCTTATTGGCTTATCATATTATTGATCACTTGGGGGCTTGGTCATATTCGAACCATAGCTACACCTCCTGATCGGCGTAAGGCCACTAGGGAAATCAATTAGGGGTCAAAGAGAGTGTTGCAAAAAGCACCAACTCAAACATAGACACCCATAGAGCACTGCTCACAAAGATACTTGGGGGCTCTTTGTGCAACGCAACAAAGAGTTTGAAAGGACCCTTGTAATTGGGTATCGACCCACGGCTTGGAAGTCTGGTGTATTCACCTAAAACCCCGGGTTAACCTGCCTTCTTCAAGTAAGCCACTCCTATCCAGGTAATCCTGGCATGACCCGCCGAACATTTGACAAGTCAATCTTATACAGACCCTGAGCTTGTCAAAGTTAAAACGATGATTGGTTAGTTGGAGGCCCATCTTAAAAGGCTTTGTCAAATGGTTTAACTCAGCGGCCTGGTAGCCCATGAAAAGCATCGAATTTGGGCCTGGCAGCCCTTGAAAAGCCTCGACTACAAGTTTTATTTGATTTTTGAAGTTTTTTCCCCTTTGATAATGTTCTAAGTTAAACCGGTGTCTACTGACCCAGCCAGACCATATGTCATTACATCAACCCGGTGTTTCTTAACCCGGTATGGCTTACAGTTATCAGCTGTTAGCACATAATCCATTATGAACCGGCATCTCTTAATCCAGTCTGGCATTGACTATAAGTCGCCAGGATGATCATCCGGTGTTTATTACAACCCGACACGATTTTATTACAAATCGGCAAAATATGAGGGGAGTTATCATACTCAAGATTTGGGTAAACCAACGATGTGATTCAATGTCACAGGCGTTGGGGATATAACTATTTGTGTAAGCCGCCCAAGAGGGGCCGGGTTACGCAAAGAAGACTCAAGCCCAAGACCAAGCATGAAGACGACGGTTCAATAGGGGGCTTAAGCCCACAGGCGACTTAAGGCCCGTTGTAGTAAACCGCCGTAATGTCATGACTTGTATCATAAGGTAGTTTTAACTAGTCACCGAGCCGGACACTGTTATAAGCCGGCCGGGACTCTATAGGCCACAGGGCATCAACCCGTGTATATAAGGGGACGACCTGCAAGCGGCTTAGGGCAAGAAACAACCCATCGAGAACCAGGCATAGCGTATCTCGCTCCCTGGTCATTGAAACATCAATACCAACCCAACTAGACGTAGGCCTTAACTTCACTGTAAGGGGCCGAACTAGTATAAAACCTCTCGTGTCCTTTGTCCCGATTAACCCCTTCAAGCTTCCTAGTTGCGATGGCTCCGCAACTAAATCCTTTCACGAGGACATCTGACGTGACAATTCCACGACAGTTGGCCCCCACCATGGGGCCAGCGCACGGTGGATTTGAGTTCTTGAAGGGAAACTTCGAAGGGCTCAAGGGATACGTAGTGGGCCGGATGACCAAGAGTCGTCGTGGCAAGATCTACATCAACGACGAAGGCTGGGGCCCCGACGCCGGCTCAATTGAGTACGGGTACCGGGTCCCCTTCGGAGGGATCCATGTCTTCATCGGCCGGATTGGTGAGCCGGGGCCTGAGCCGGACAGCTGCACCGACCTCCTCGAGACGGCTCAGCGTGCGAAACCCGCCCGAGCTCAACCTAGCATGAAGCGTGTCTTTGTGGGCTGCGTCCACGGAGAAGTGCTTTCTGAAGGACCTGAAGATGGTGGTGAGGTGGCCGTCCACTCTGACGGTGATTCGTCCGCCGGTTCAACAGATTCTCTGTATCAAGTTCAAGATGGTGTGCTCGGGGGCTGTTCCGATGGCTTCAGTATTCCGGACCCCACTGAGTCGCCGAATTGGGCAGGAGTCTTCATGGCTGGGACTCAACCCGGTCAAAACTCTACAGCCGCTACTACAATTACGTCCAGGATAAGAGCGGCCGGGGCAGGAGGCCCTGTGCACCCGCTGGCTCAAGCGCTGATAGACCTCATGGACAAGCTTACGGCCCTGTTAACTGCCACGGTTATCCCTGCGAACAAAGATGAGCATGACGCGGAGGTGGCATGGGTACGTGAGGAGATAGCTCAGGCCAAGGAGGCCTTGGCAGCTGAGGATACTAGACTAGCTACGGAGCGGGCGGCTCTCGACGCCCGGGCACAACGGTTGCAGTCAGAGGCTTACCAGCTCACGATGAGCTTAAACGCGTCCAATGAGGTAATGAGGAGGAGACACCAGAAGACCCAATCCCGGTTACCTCCGAATTACGACCCTCGGGTTCTTTTCGCTACACCTGGAGCTGGCCCAAGTAACCCGCCAGATGCCAATCAGTTTATGACATCTGAAGTAGGAGGACCGGCTCAGCATCGAGAGATGCGACCTCCTCATGTGAGCATGGCACCACCGCGTTATGTGCTGATACCGGAGGGTCACTTTTCCAACCCCATGGGGAATTTAATCGCAGCGTCAGCGCGTCTGGCGGCTCTTCCAGTGGAGGGTGATGATCCAACAGCGGTGGAGACCCAGAGGATCAGGGAACTTGTTCAGACGGCCCTGGCTCAACAAGAGACCTATTCTTATAGTCGGGATAGGATTCATTCAACTCCTCCGCCTTGGTTAGCACCGCTCGTCAGAACCGGAGCCCGAGTTACAGCAGGCAGATGGAATCTGAAGCTTTGTCAAGCAACGCCCAACGCCGTGACCAACATGGTGGCTATAACTCGGTGCAAGACTGAGTACGTCAGGAGAACGAGTGGGCGGCTCAGCTGGCGGCTCAACAGGTGGCACATCAGGATGTTCCAGAGTATCCAACGACTTCTACTAAGATGGGAGTAGCCACCAGAACCGGTGGTGTTCCTTGTTTGATACCGGCTTTGCGCAACATGCGCCTGCCCAAGGACTTCAAGGGACCTCGAAAGGTGCCGAATTACACGGCCGACTTACAGCCTGGAGCATGGATTGAGAGTTATGAGATGGCCATGGAGCTGTTGGAAGTCAGTGACGCGGCAATGGCTAAATACTTCACCATGATGTTAGATGGAACGGCCTGGTCTTGGTTAAAGAGTTTACCACCTAATTCCATTGGTTCGTGGGAGGAGTTAAAAGCCCATTTCATCCAGAACTTCAAGGACACCTGTAAGCAATCTATGTCAATCGTGGACTTGACAAATTGTAAGCAGGGGGAGGGCGAATCCACCACCCATTGGATACGCCGGGTCAAGGAGATAATTCATTCATCTGATAAGATGGATGCTGGCTCTGCAGTCCTCATGTTGGAGAAAAATTGCAGCTTTGAGCCGCTGAGGCAGAAACTGGGGTGCCTTAAGCGTGACTGCAGGGATATGGGCACACTAATGGCGGCTTTAGTCAAATATGCCGATTCTGATAGTACGAAGGATCCCGCATCTGATGATGAGAAGACAGGGAAGGGAAAAAGGAACGACAATTCAAAGGGTCAACAGCACAACCCGGTGAATCAAAGCGGCAATAAGCGTAAGCCGGACGGCAACCCGGAGCTTGTAGCCAACGCTAATACACAGGGTAACAATCAGAGACGTAAGGGTAAGTGGCCTCGATCCGGCGGGTCAGGCCCATCTCTTGAGCAGCTACTCAATGAGCCCTGCCCGAAACACGGCACCCGGGAGCACCCCGCTACACACCTGTGGAAAGATTGCACGATCATGAAGGCGTTTAAAAATTCCAATACCTTTGATGGTGGTCATGGATCTGGCAGCGGTTCAGGGGCTAGCGGCTTTCATGGCCCGGGCGGTGGTTCAAATTCCAGTTTTCAGGGACAGCCGGGTGGAAATAATCAACAACAATCTGGTCAGGGAGGACAACAGCAGCAGCAGTCGGGTTATCAGAGCCATCCGAAACAGTTGAGTGGTGGGCAGTACCATGTGTTTACCACTAGCTTATGCAAATGTGACCAGAAGGTTCTTAAGAGGACCGTAAATTCGGTTGAGCCGACAATTCCTCATTATTTGAGATGGTCAGAGCAACCCATCATATGGAGCAGAGAGGATCACCCTCCACGAGTCGATAATCCGGGTCAGTTAGCCTTGGTGGTAGCACCCCAGGTTGGTGGATATAAATTCACTAAGGTACTCATGGACGGAGGTAGCAGCATCAATATCCTCTATTATGATACTTTCCAGCGCATGGGGTTGACTGAGAAGAATCTGAGAACATCCAACACTGTTTTCCATGGGGTGGTTCCAGGCAAGTCGGCTTACCCAGTTGGCAAGTTTGAATTGGAGGTGGCCTTTGGAGATGAGTATGATTCCAGGGCTGAGAAATTGACGTTTGAAGTGGTCAAAATCAGTAGTCCATATCACACTTTGTTTGGGCGACCGGCTTATGCTAAGTTCATGGCACGGCCGTGTTACGTTTACTTACAGCTCAAGATGCCGGGTTACAAAGGTACCATCATTGTGCATGGGAGTCGGAAGGTGGCCTTGGAATGTGAAGAAGGCGATGCGGCTTACGCTGAGATTGCCTGTGCCGCAGGGGAGCTTAAATTTTATCAAGACAATGTTGACCCGGCGGATATGACCTCCCTCAAAAAACCAACTACTGAGCATGACCCGGCGTTGAAGTTTAAATCGGCCGCTGAGACAATGCTTCTTGACTTTACCCCAGGAGATGCCTCTAAGCAGTTCAGTATCAGTGCTAATTTGGATCCTAAATAGGAAAGCGCGCTCATCGAGTTCATCCGTGAGAACTGGGACATCTTTGCATGGAAACCTTCTGACATGCCGGGTGTACCGAGGGAACTCGCTGAGCACACTCTCAATATTGATCCAAAGTATAAGCCGGTTAGGCAGTTTCTCCGACGTTCAACAAAGAGAGACGGAAAGCTATTGGGGAAGAGGTCACCCGGCTCTTAGCGGCCGGATTTATTGTTGAAGTTTTTCACCCGGAGTGGTTGGCTAACCCGGTGTTAGTGCTCAAGAAGAACGGCACTTGGCGGGTGTGTGTGGATTACACGGACTTAAACAAGGCTTGCACGGCTGATCCCTTTGCTCTCCCCCGTATTGATCAAATCATTGATGCTACGGCGGGTTGTGAACGTTTGAGCTTCTTGGATGCTTACTCTGGTTATCATAAGATCAAGATGGCAGTTAAGGACCAGGAGAAGACAGCTTTCATCACTCCGTTTTGGGCCTTCTGTTCTGTATCTATGCCGTTTGGACTCAAGAGTGCCCAGGCGACTTATCAGCGATGTGTACAGAACTGTTTGCACGATTAAATTGGGCGTAATGTTCATGCTTATGTGGATGACATCGTGGTGAAATCCAGAGAAAAGGAAACCTTGATATCTGACTTGAGAGAGACCTTTGACAATCTCCGGGTTTACAAAATAATGCTTAACCCGGCCAAGTGTGTTTTTGGTGTACCTGCGGGCAAGCTCTTGGGTTTTCTGGTATCAAACAGAGGCATTGAAGCTAATCCGTAGAAAATCACGGCAATTACCTCTCTGGGTAAGCCGGCGTGTATCAATGATGTTCAGCGCCTGGCGGGTCGTGTTGCCGCTTTAAGATGGATCATAAGCCGGTTAGGGGAGAAGGCCTTACCACTATATCAGATGATGAAGAAAACAGACACCTTCGTCTGGAGTGACGCTGCTAACACTGCCTTTGAAGATTTGAAGAGACAGTTGTCTGAGCCACCGGTTCTTGCGGCTCCCATTGACAGAGAGTCGTTGCTGTTGTACGTGGCTGCTAATTCATGAGTGGTCAGTGTGGCCATCGTGGTGGAACGTAAGGAAGCTGGCAAGGAGCATCCGGTTCAACGACCGGTTTATTATATCAGTGAGGTGCTCATTGAGTCTAAGCAAAGATATCCACATTGGCAGAAACTTGTTTATGGTGTGTTCATGGCAAACCGGAAGCTAAAGCAGTACTTCCAAAGTCATCCTATAACGGTGGTAAGTTCAGCCCCTCTGGGAGACATCATTCAAACCAGGGAGGCCACAGGGCGGATCGCTAAGTGGGCTATTGAGCTTGGGCCCTATGGTTTGAAGTATATGCCTCGTACTGCTATCAAATCTCAAGCCTTGGTCGATTTTATAAATGATTGGACAGAGTTGCAGGCACCTGAGGAGAAGCCGGATAATACGTATTGGACTATTCACTTTGATGGGTCCAGGCAATTAGAAGGCTCAGGGGCTGGCGTTGTTTTAACATCCCCTCGAGGTGACAAATTTCGCTATGTGCTCCGGCTCATGTTTCCTTGTACTAACAATGCAGCTGAATACGAGGCCTTGCTCCATGGTCTCCGGATGGCCAAGGAGATGAATTTGAGCCGGGTAAGGTGTTTGGGCGACTCAGATCTCGTGGCTCAACAGGTCTCAGGCAAGTGGGATTCTAAAGATCCCCTTATGGCGGCTTACCGTCGGGAAGTAGATGATGTGGCTGGACATTTCAAGGGTTATCAAGTGGAGCACATTGATCAAAGGAAGAATGAGGCGGCTGATGCTTTAAGCCGGCCGGGATCTCAACGTAAGCCGGTGCCACCTAACACCTTTCTTGATGTTTTGCATAACCCTTCTGTCAAGGTGCCTACCGAGGAAGAACTAGCGGTGCCAGACCCGGAGGCACAGCTAGTGGCGGCTCTTCGTGTCATCCCGGATTGGACCGTGCTATATTTGGCCTATATGACCCGGGGAGAGTTACAGGAGGATGAAACTTTGGCAAGACAAATTGTCAGACGATCCAAATCCATGACGATTGTTAATGGTGAGTTGCATCATTGCAGTGTGACAGGGGCGTTTCAACACTGTGTGTCACCTGGAGAGGGACAAGAGATACTTCGTGAGATTCATGAAGGAGATTGTGGTCATCATGCCGGCTCAAAATCTCTTGTGGCCAAGGCTTTCCGTCATGGTTTCTACTGGCTCACGGCTCATGCTGATGCGGAGGATCTGGTCAGTAAATGTGACGGTTGTCAGAAGTTCTCACGACGTACTCATGTGCTGGCTCAGGAATTGAGGATGATCCTGATTACCTGGCTGTTTGTAGTCTGGGGGCTTGACATGGTTGGACCTTTCAGAAGGTCTAAGGATAAAAAGACACATCTCCTAGTGGCGGTGGATAAGTTTACATAGTGGGTTGAGGCGGAGCCAGTCAGTAAGTGTGATGCGGCCACAGCGGTTCAGTTCATGAAAAAGGTGATCTTTCGCTTTGGTTTCCCCATAGCATTATAACTGATAATGGTACTAACCTTTCCAAGGGAGCCATGGAAGAGTTCTGTCAGCGACAACATATCCGGCTTGATGTTTCGGCCGTTGCTCATCCTCAATCCAATGGTCAAGCAGAAAGAGCTAATCAAGAGATACTAAAGGGTATTAAACCCCGGCTCTTAGTCCCCTTAAAACGGACACCGGGTTGCTGGGTGGAGGAGTTACCCTCTGTACTATGGATCATCAACACTACGCCTAACAGGTCTACGGGTTATACACCTTTTTTCATGGTCTATGGAGCAGAGGCAGTTTTACCAAGTGACATCCGACATGACTCACCCCGTGTGGCGGCTTATGTTCAGGCGGATAACGAAAAGGCTCGTCAGGAGGCACCGGACTTGTTGGATGAGGAGCGAGACTTGGCAATGGCCCGCTCGGCGATTTACCAGCAAGACCTGCGCCGTTATCATAGCCGCCGGGTCAAGAGCAGAACCATCCAGGAAGGTGATTTCGTGCTCCGGCTCATTTAGGATCAATCTGACATGCACAAGCTATCTCCGCCTTGGGAAGGACCCTTTGCGGTCAGCAAGAATCTGAACAACGGGTCATGTTACCTCATTGATATTCGAGAGCACAAAGACTCACGTAAGTTGGAGGAAGAGACCCGCCGGCCATGGAACATAGCCCACCTTCGGCCTTACTATACTTAAGCCACCGGCTCTTAGGATGTATATACTTTTGACGATGTATATATTATATAAAGCAATAAAGCAGGACCTCTGTCCTTTTTTCCCATAAAGAATGTTTTTATGTCTTCTTTATCAGGTGATGGACACTACCAACAGGGAGCGGATCATATCTGAATCCGGCTTTCCCTTTGGACCGGCTTATGATCATATCTGAATCTAGCCACGATCACTTGGGGGCTTCCTGTTCAAACATAGGTCGTATCCGAACCAAAGAGAACATAGCTGTCGATACCCGCTTGATCGGCGTACTGCCAAACCCACTTGGGGGCTTCTTGATCATATTTGAATCATAGCTTAACCCCTTTGGGTCTGAGGTGGATCGTATACGAATCAGCGTCATTAAACAAATCTTATGGTCACTTGGGGGCTTCCTGTTCAAACATAGGTCGTATTCGAACCAAAGAGAACATAGCTGTCAATACCCATTTGATCGGCATTGCCAAGCCACTGGGGGCTATATGATCGTATCCGAATCGTAGCTTAACCCCTTTGGAACGGTTTACTGATCATATTCGAATCAGAAGCCTGTAAATTATTTTGACTATCCTGAGACCTTGTGAAAACATTATGAGATGTTTTTTGTCTTTTCGGTTTAATATTGGTCACACCAGGTTGTGAAGTACCAGGTGAGCATCAAGTTAGCAGGAAAAATTATCCAAGGATCAGGCAAGCAAAATTAACATGCCAAGGAAATCAAAGTCAGAAATATATAGCAGTGGCGGCTTATGAAAGTGTTAAAGCGCTAGGAACATGCGCGAAGGCATGACAAACATTGGAAAGTTTTTTCTACCCTATTACAAGACTCCCCGAGTCTGAATAAATGAAGCATTGTTTTTTGCAAAACACCTGGCGATTCACTCCTTCGGCGGGCTTGAAGTCTCCGGGTTATCCTTCTCCACTTCTCCGTCGGCTGTTTTGTCCTGGAAAGTTGACGAGGCCCAGTCAATGCCGTCAAAGCTTCAAACTCGGCTTCATCATCTATTAAACCGGCTGGGTCCACATCAGGGGCAAAAGTATGCTTACGAATTGGAGGGGTCAGGCTGATTTGATCATATGGAGTGTTTGGAATTCTCCGGTTTTCACTGTCATAAGCCGGCGCATACTTGCTAAGGTCAGTGTCGTTTCCAACAAGGGTTGCCACGGGATGTATGGCTTTGATGCAGGCGGTGAAATCATGGTCGTCAAATACAGTGCCGTCTTCCTTCAGACTTGGGTATCCAAGGGCAAGGTCGGCTGTGTCTAGTTCTGGGAGCCATGCTTTAGCCCGGCTCAATGCGGCTACGGCCCCGGCTCTTGAGGACGCCCGCCTTAAGTCTTGGATCCGCTGAGGCAGGAAAGTGAGGCTTTTCAACACGTCTTGCAGAAGGCGGGGAGGAGGGCTTGATAAGGCTACAACGGACAAAGCACGTTGTGACCCGGAGTGCAGCTATTCCACTAAGGTATAAACTGCTTTAAGCTTGATCAACATGTTTTGTTTAAGGTTGGTACTCCTGAGGCCTGTATGTACACAAATATAACAATCAGCCGGAAGTAATTATTACAATAGTCATTGAAAGGTTACAATGTTTGAGGTTTTGCACAGTAACTTACCGAAGATGGGTGAGACCATTTGAGATATCTACCATTTTAAGTCGGACAACTCGGTTGTTGCCTCTGCAAGAGATGCTTCCGCTGTCTCGGCCCAAGTCACCCGTGAAGCCTTCTCATTAGCCCAAGCTTTCTTCTCCCACTCAAAATTCTTCTTCAGCTTCTCATTTTTAGAGACACTGAATTCAAATTTGGAATTAGCCTTTTGAGTCTCAAGTTCTTGAGTTTCCAGACGACTCTTCAGGACAGCAAGCTCCGATTCAAACTGACTTATGGTGGCCTGCATTGACACCAGGTTATGGTAAGGATTATAGTAAGGTAACATTCAAGTCCCAAGCACTTTACAAGTAAAGATACTTGGCACTTGGGGGCTAATGTATGCTGAAGAATTTTAAGCTTATCATACCGGGTCACACATATTAAGTCTCAAGCACTTTACAAGTAAAGATACTTGACACTTGGGGACTAATGTATATTGCAATTTTACAACTATCATGTTATAACCGGGTTAAATATATTCTCTTTGAATCGGCTCAATTAATAAGTAAAGCAGATTTCTAAGTCTACAGCATATCTATTCATAAGCGATAGACTTGGGGGCTGGTACAGTATGTAAGACTCAGGTAAAAAGTACAAGTTATACCTCAGATTTGTGCTGTATTTGTTTTACCATGTCAATTTCTAGGTCATGGCTATTATGCACTTGATTCAGATAGCCCGAGACTATATCACCAATGCTTAAGTGAGTTTAATCAATAATGTCCTGCTTGGCTTTTTGGTGTTCGGCAAGTTCTTCCTTGGCGGAACATTTGGCAAGGACGGTAGGCCGCCCTGGTTCAACAAACTGAGACCTCACAGTCTCAACTTCCGGTTCATTTGTCTTGACCGGGCTAGGAGTCTCCGGGTCATTTGTGTTGAGAGTATCCTCAGCAGACGGATCAAAGGTTGGCACTGGAATATCCGAAGCCGGATCAGGCGGCGGCTGATGGGTAGAGCTGTCTGGAGCAGACGCATTAATCACCGGTTCAGTTACAATCGGGTCTTGGGACGGCTTATTCTTCTTCGCCCTCTTGCTGGGTTTCACTTGCATGCTGTTAACAAAGGCAAGAGGATGAATACGCAAGCATGGGTAAAGTAAAGTTCAAGGTACATAAGGTTACATTACCCGGGAGCAGTTTTGAAAGCCGGCATGTTTGACTGCATGGATTCACTGGAAGAAGGAGATGTATCCTGATAGTTGGAGTCAGACGAATTGAGAGGATGACGAATTAAGCCCGCTAAAGGTAAAACAGAACGTAAACCGGAGATAACCTCAGTCCGACGCTTCCTGGTTACGTCAGGTAAGCCGGAGGAGAGTTCCGCATCCTTATTGTTCCGGGTCTGCCTCCGGTTCTCAAGCTGTTGTTGCTTCAAAAGAAATTGAGGATCTTGATAAGCAAGAGCATGTGAAAAACTTACTTTCCGGGTCACCCTTTGGATCTTTTGCTTTGGCAAAGGCTCTGAGTCGGAGGAGATTATAGTTACGTCTTCATTGGCTGCTTGACTATTCCCCGTATCCTCCTGAAGGGATAGAATGTCAAACAGGTAATAACAAGGGACTTAAGAAAATTTAAAGATTACCTCTTCATCATCCGAAGAACTATCATCCAATTTGAGTAAGTCGGAGGCGCTGGGTTTCTTCTTCTTTGAGGTTCCCGCCTTGGTGGCTTTCCTTTCGGCTTTTTTTGTTGTCCTGGCTTGTTTGGCAGCCTCATGGTCATATTTGACCTTCCAGAAGTTATCAGCGGCCTGTGGAAAAGGATAAGGAATTATGAGTACCAAAAAAGGTATAATATAGCAAAAAGTATTTATTACGATTGATAACTTACTGCATGGGTCGGGTTATTCTTGCAAAAGCAAAGTAAACCGAAGGCGTTACTTGTCACAGTGCCCTCCTTCAGCAGCGACTGGGTCGTAGCATCCACCACGTCATCTGGTAAGTCATCGGGACTATGGCGTAATGGGTCATCTATCCTTTTCGCATGTATAAGTACACATTAAGCCGGAACGGCGGCTTAATGGAAGTACTCGCCAAGTGACCCAGACTCGGACCAGATCTATGCCGTTTAAACTGTTTCCCAAGAGAGCTTTGATCTTCTTGATGGTGGGATTGAGAGGCAGACGTTCAACCGCCGTCAGTTTGTCTGGTAGCGGATGGTTGGACTCAAGGCGCAGGGCGCGAAAGCCGGGCAGAGGCTTCTCATCAGCCGGAGAAGTGTCCTAACAGTAGAACCACGTCTGGTTCCAAGATTTTGGGTGACTCACTAGCTCAGCATAAGTAAAAAGGCAGTCTCTCCGTCGCTGGATCGAGATGCCGCCAAGCTCAAGACTGGGCCCGTTGGCACGTTCGTTTTGCCGGTTCATATAGAAAAGTTCCCTGAACAATAGCAGACTTGGCTCCTCTCCCAGGTACACCTCGCAGAAGACCTGGAAATTGCAAATATTTGACACGGAATTGGGTCCCATATCTTGAGGTCTAAGGTCAAAGAAATTCAAAACTTCCCTGAAGAATTTTGAGATGGGAGGGGCAAATCCCCGGCTCATGTGATCCGTAAAAACTATCACCTCCCCTTCTTTGGGTTGAGGCTTCTCTTCAGACGGGTCAGGGACACGATAAGACATGACCTCCCTTTTTGGCAGGTGGCCAGATTTCACAAACTCAGCTAGTTTACTCTTGGTAACTATGGATGGGACCCAATTGCAGGTTACAGGGGCCTTGGCCGCCTTAGGAGCCATGACAACAGTTGGCCTATAACAAAATAAGAAGATTCGGTTCAATTTTAACCAGGGAGAAAAATCCTAATTATTCAAGGCGGCGGCTTAAGGAGGGGCCTAATGATATAAGGATGACTGTGCAACAATATTTAAGCCGCTACAAGTATCAAGAGCAGTTCAAAATTCTTCAGGTCATGGGGAGCAACTAAGGTTCTGTGTCATTTATTTAAGCCGGACACCTCGATAGTTGTGTTTAAGGGCATTTACCAGAAGAAGTTTTTCGGGTGATAAAAATAAGTTTCACAGATGACAGCTATTATTCTGGATCCAATTATTGCTCTGAAAAGAAAATTTTCTAGACCTAAAAACAGGGCAGAGAAGTTCATACACTCGAAGAGGGTTTCCAAACAATGGAAATGAGATCTGTTTCTATGCAAGATAAACACAAACAATTACCGCATGAGTTCTACGTAGTTTTTACGATCTAAACAGGGCATTGGAGGAAAAAACTAGCGAGGGTTTGCGTCGGGCAGTGATGAACGCCAACAAACTCAACAAAGTTCCAATGCAGATCTAAGAAAGGGAAGGAGAGGAACGCACGGATGTGGACGAGCTGCGGAGGTTCGCTGTCGATTTCTGGTCAGAGTCAGGTTGATGCAGCGGCCTGAGTCGGTGAAGACGAGGGGTTTGACGGCGGCGGCGCGGAGCTCGAGAGGAAGCAGGAGAAAGAAGACGACTGAAAGAGGGAAGAGTGGAAGACCTGAGTTGCGCCTATTTATAGGGAGAGGATAACTGAGACGACGCGGGAAGCGAGGAGATAAGAGTTATTATCCAGCGGCCCCGACGCCTCGATTTTCAGAACAGTCAATAAAGAATAGATCCGTTAAAGGATACGATGGAATAGAAAAGGAATTTAAGAGAGGATGACATCACGCCGGGTTAACACGGATCCAGAAGATGATGTCATGGCGGTTTAAGGAAAACCTTCTGCACAGTCAGAAGACTGAAAAATTATTCCTTAAAGGTATTTTAAGATTGACATGAACAGGTTCAAATCAATCTAGGGCCTAATGTTGGGGATATAAATATTTGTGTAAGCCGCCCAGGAGGGGGCGGGTTACGCAAAGAAGACTCAAGCCCAAGACCAAGCATGAAGACAGCGGCTCAATAGGGGGCTTAAGCCCACAGGCGACTTAAGGCCCGTTGTAGTAAACCACCGTAATGGCATGGCTTGTATCATAAGGTAGTTTTAACTAGTCATCGAGCCGGACACTGTTATAAGCCGGCCGGGACTCTGTAGGCCACAGGGCGTCAACCCGTGTATATAAGGGGACGACCTGCTGGCGGCTTAGGGCAAGAAACAACTCATCGAGAACCGGGCATAGCATATCTCGCTCCCTGGTCATCGAAACATCAATACCAACACAACTAGACGTAGGCCTTACCTTCACCGTAAGGTGCCGAACTAGTATAAAACCTCTCGTGTCCTTTGTCCCGATTAACCCCTTCAAGCTTCCTAGTTGCGATGGCTCCACAACTAAGTCCTTTCACAAGGACATCTGACGTGACAATTCCACGACAACAGGTATGATATATTTCATATTTGATTATTCTTAAGTGCAGCCTTGGTTATAAACCCGGGTTATATGTTGAGCATTATGACCTGTCCGGCGGTAAACTTCCAGGACACTTTAAACTTGTTGTGTGCAGAAACAGGTTGAATAAAGTATAAATACAAATCACCGGTGCTTATTAACCCGGCCTGGCTTTGGACTATAAGTCGCCAATATATATTTGGATTGCGCCATTGGAATCATGCGCTTATAAATCATTGGGTATATTATTCAAATCTTTAATAGCCAACATGGCTGGATTTTTATTATGGTTATCAATAACCAATATTATGATTGAGGTTTTCAAAGTCGCTTCTGCGCAATGGCTATTATTTTATCAATGGATATGATTTATTCTACAATGGAGGGAATAGTCCCGAGTCGTTGCAGGCTTACGACCAGGCACTTGGGGGCTACATTATTTAATTTGAGATTACATCAAATACACAAGTCTCATGTCACTGCAAGCATGCACCATGACCCTTGGGGGCTAATGCAAAGTCATTTTTTGCTCACCTTATTGAAGACCCGACTCATCACATCGTAATGAGCCGGCCCTTGGGGGCTACCAATTGCTCCTGTCAACAATTCAAGGTACAAAGCTTTTTATTCATTATATTGAAGGGTCCACTGCTAAGTTGGTAAAGCACAAGGCTCTTAACCTTGCGGACGTGGATTCAAGTCCCATGATGAGGGTTACATCATATGATGTTATTTTCATTGAAGTATATATATCAAGTCCTAGCTAAATATTATCTTACTGAGCCGGCCCTTCGGGGCTACACATCATTGCTCAAATCTACATGATTATACCTACAAAGTCCCTGCTCATTATTGCATAATGACCCGGCCCTTGGGGGCTACATTGGTTGAAGTTTTTATGAGTATAAGACAATTACAAGTCCCAGGTTGCTGCAAGCATGACAACCTGGCACTTGGGGGCTACATAATATGGAGTATTCAGTTTTTACTAAGTGACTGGGATGAACAACATGGATTTCTTCTTAAGTGGCAGTATTTATATTGAAGCAAGTCTTAAGCCATCACTTTGTTCTGCTCAAGACTTGGGGGCTACGGGTGTTATATTATTATCGAAGAACTATTTTTAAATTCTCTGTTTTGAGCAAACCAGATTGACCCGGCGTCACCAATCATTACGACCCTGTGTCTGCAACCCGGCGTCATCAATAATCATGAACCGACGTTGGCAACAATCATGAACCGGCATTGGCAACAATCATGAACCGGCGTTGGCAACAATCATGACCCGGAATTATCAGTTTTTATAACCCGACAATGGTGGTAATCATAAACCGGCAAGTTTTACATCTTCAAGCCGGCTGGATATCAGTTGAATATTTCATAGACTAATATTTTTGTCAAGTCAGAGCATTGAAGGCCAATTCAAATGGATTCTTTATTTACAAAATATCTTTTGCAAGCAAATCGATTATGAAACTGGTCTATTGACTCGGATTTTTTAGAAGGAAGAAATGACAAGGATTTAAGGATGATCAAGTGCCGGTTTACAAGAATATTTAAACCAGAGCACAACCCGACAAATTTGTTCTTGTGTTTATGTTGCAGATCAGTTTAACATGGATGAATCCAAATTAAACTGGGGGCTAATGTAGGGGATATACCCTGCGGTACAAACCGCCGGATGTATGACTTGGCTAGAGTTTGGCGATTCACCGGCGACCCACTTGGACCTGGCGGTTTAAGATTCATTGGTAATCCGGCAGGCGGGTTAGAGGAGCGACAAGACCCTGTGGCCCAACGGGCGGTTTATGGAAGGCCGGATCATGCTATGGTGGGCCGGTTTATGAGGAAAGCACAAGGAATATTTTTCTACAAAGGAAGCAAGACTAGGACTCCCCTTGTAATAGAGTAATCCTAATCCTACTAGGACTAGTCATGTAGCCCGCCCCTTCAACATATATAAGGAGGGGCAGGGCTCCCCAAAAGAGGAGAAGCAAACAACAATCTCTAGGGCTAGACACAAAGAGCCGGCTTACCGGCAACTCCCTCATGATCATAATGAGACCTAGCCACAAACAGCATGTAGGGTTATTACCGGATGTTGTTTCCCAGGGCCCGAAGCTATCTAAATCCTTGTCTTGTGTTGCATCTATCGATTCCGCCCAACTCCTCTCAAGCTACTGCATAGATATGTTGACCTCGCGACTAAGTCCTGACACTAAGGACATCTGCCGTGACAATTCCACGACAGGTACCATACATGAAGGTCGGTACAATTATGGATTCTCAGGATGCTACATTCTTTGAGGACATTTTCCCCATGAGAGATGTACAAAGCACTTCTAGATAGGAATATGAGGAGACTCCTGAGCTTGCCATTCCTATGGAATATTATGAACGGACACATGATGAAAATCCCGAGGAGGATGACGAGGAAACCCTTGGTAGGGGCAAGAGACAAAGGACTGCAAATACCTTTGGTGATGATTTCTTTGTGTATCTCATGGATGATACTCCTACTTCTATTTCAGAAGGGTATGCCTCTACAGAAGCTGACTACTGGAAGGATGTTGTCCGTAGCGAGATGGATTCCATCATGGCTAACGGGACATGGGAGATCACTGAGTGTCCCTATGGTTGCAAATCATTGGGATGTAAGTGGGTGTTCAAAAAGAAGCTTAGACCCGATGGTACGATTGAAAAGTACAAGGCTAGGCTAACGAGATCACTCCAGAAGCTGACTACTGGAAGGATGCTGTCCGTAGCGAGCTGGATACCATCATGGCTAACGGGACATGGGAGATCACTGAGCGTCCCTATGGTTGCAAAGCATTGGGATGTAAGTGGGTGTTCAAAAAGAAGCTTAGGCCCGATGGTACGATTGGAAAAGTACAAGGCTAGGCTAACGAGATCATGTCATGTCCTGAATAAAGTTCCAACAAAGGATAAGGAGATCACTCCTTATGAGAAGTGGACCAAGAGAAGGACAACACTCTCGTACTTACGTACTTGGGGCTGCTTGGTGAAATTTAATGTGCCGATCCCCCAAAAGCGTAAGCTTGGACCAAAGACTGTGGACTGTGTTAATTTGGGCTATGCTATGAATAGTGTTGGATATTCGGACTGCAAACCATCTCAAACACCATATGATCCTAGTGTGTTGGTCCGAAAGTTCGAAGGCACAGCTAAGGATCAACCGAGATACTCTCAAATCATTGGTTCACTCATGTACCTAGCAAGCGCAACGAGGCCTGACATCGCGTTTGTTGTGAGCAAACTGAGCCAGTTTGTTTCCAATCTGGGTGATGTACATTGGCATGCTGTTGAGAGAGTTATGCGCTATCTAGAAGGTACTATGAACTACGGACTTCACTATAGCGGATACCCGTCGGTACTTGAAGGGTATAGTGATGCAAATTGGATCTCTGATGCTGATGAGATGAAGGCCACAACTGGGTATATGTTTACTCTTGGAGGTGGCGCTGTTTCCTGGAAGTCTTGCAAGCAAACAATCTTAACGAGATCGACAATGGAAGCAGAATTAACAGCATTAGACACATCTGATGTCGAAGCAGGATGGCTTCGTTATCTTTTGATGGACTTGTCATTGGTTGATAAACCATTTCCGGCTATCCTTATGAACTGTGACAATATGACTGCCATCACCAAGGTGAAGAGTTCATAGGACAACATGAAGTCCAACAAACACATAAGAATGAGCTTAAAAGCTGTTAGAAAATTAAGAAATCCGGAGTGATAGCGTTGGAGTATGTCCATACGGCTAAGAATCTGGCAGATCCCTTTACAAAAGGGCCATCGTGTCTTGTGATAGATAGTGCATCGAGGGAGATGGGTATGAGACCCACATGAGTTGCCATGGTAGTAACCCAACCTATGTGATCAGAGATCCCGTGAAGTAGGACCTGGGAAAACAAGCCAGTGGTGAACTGAGGACAGTAACTTTACTAACCCACTCCGTAGGAGATGCAATACTCTCAGAAACTGTATGGAAGGATGACTACTGTCTTAATGTGTTCCAAGGCTTATATGTGTAAGCAAGATGCTATCCTACAGAGCGATCTTTGGAGGAACACACCTATATGAGCCCAACTGCTGGTCACAGTCTATGAGATTGGGGTGATCTCTAGCAAGCTCATGAACAGGCCAGGAGTGTGACTAATATGCTCCACCCAAGGGGTCGGCCTTGGGCAGCCTCGTATAAGTGAGACTTGAGGTGAAACTTCTTGATGCCAAACTGACAATTCAAGGCATAGTCCATTGTTCAATTGTGAAGGAGTGTAACTACTTGGTCTAGGTGGAGCTCAACCTTAATCGGTCTCCACTGAGATGCCGGTATATCAAAACAGCATTTGGAACAAAGGACAAAGTGGGACCTTGAGATCTGGTGGGGGATTGTTGAAATATGAGATGGGCCTAGAGCCCATATGACAATTTCAGATTTAATCTCTAAGGGCCCATGTAGGTGGCATGACAAGGTGGTGGGAAGTTTAGTCCCACCATGCTAGTGGAAGGAGAGTTGGAGTGGTTTATAAGGGATTCTCTCCCTCATGCTATTGGAGCTTGGGAAGAAAAGAAGCCCTCGCGCACTCCTCCTCCTCTGCTTGCCTCTCCACGCCACACCTCGTCACGACGCGCCGCGCCGCGGGTTGCGGGATTGAGCCGAACCGAGCTCACTCCTATGCGCTTATTTTTGCCGGTCAGGAACGGAGAGTCTTTGACAGGTAGGGCCACGATCTGAGATGTCGGATCATGGGCTACCGACCTGGACGTGGGTTCAGCCCACATCTCTCTACATGCGGCCGCACATATATATGTCGGGCACTGCGAACCCTAGCCGCCGCAAAATAGAACACATCTCCGCCTCCACGCCCACGTCGTTCTTTTGCTGCTGCTGCGGCCGGTGACTCCATCCTGTTCACCGCGTACACAGTTGATGGGAGAGCAGGCCTCCCAAACCCCGCCTCTCCGGATCCTGTACGGCAGAGGGGCGATTAGGTTTTTGGGTAGCGACTACGCGACTGCTCGCTTCTGTCCATCTACGTCCGCATCACCTTCGTCATCACCATGTCGACCGACGCCGACCGTGCCGCTGCTGAGAAGGCCGAGGTCGACAAGAAGGCCATCGAGAATGCCGCGGCTACTGCCACCGTTACCGCTGCCGCGTGGCCGATTGAAGGGTATACATCGCTGATCCCTCTCTTGTTTCTTTCTGTTGTAGCAGTACTAGCGATATGCGTAGATGTTTCTACTATGTGCGTAGTACATGCTCTGTTAGATCGTAATCAGTGTGTTATCATTCCTGTTCATGTCATGCTCATGATTTATTCATGGATTAATTTAATCAAAAAACTGCCTATTTAATCATCATTGTATGCCGAGTCCTCGATTCTTTGCATTCACCATACATTGATATACTACTAGGCATACAATGTTTTTCCTGTAGTGAATGTTGTTGGCTTGTGGAATTAGATGACGATTTTGTGGGGTGTCAAGGTCCTCTCCCCAACTTTTATGTCCACTGACAATGACCATGCATTGAAACCGGGTATAAATATTATAGTGTGTTAGCTAATAATTTACCTGCCCATATTAATGTGATTGTGTAAATAAATGTTTATCAAATCATGTTCGTGATTTACACAAATCCTGTTCGTGATTTACCTTATATTTTGATGAGAAATTTGGTACATAAATTAATGTGGAATTGGCTCAGAAGGTAGATAAATTAAGGTGATTGATTATGATACAGTGATGGTTTGGCGAAAGGGTGGTGGGAAGAAAAGTGAAACATCCAATCTTACATTCTCATTAAGTAGTACTCCCTCCATCCCAAAATAAGTGTCTCAACCTTGAGACACTTATTTTGGGACGGAGGGAGTACTAGCTAATTGCCCGTGTGTTGCAACGGGGTCACACAAATTTTAAGAGTTCAATATTGATCATGTCAAAACTACATTTAGTACTCCCTCCATCCCAAAATAAGTGTCTCAACCTTGAGACACTTATTTTGGGATGGAGGGAGTACTAGCTAATTGCCCGTGTGTTGCAACGGGGTCACACAAATTTTAAGAGTTCAATATTGATCATGTCAACAATACATTTAGTATTACTGGCGACCTTTATTACCATGAAATCCCCACCTCCTCCTCAGCCCCCCCTCCCACAACACACACACACATATTCCCATCTTATTAGCTGCTAGACCATAAGCCATCTATGCTATTTCCTACCTTGTGAAACCTATTTCCCAAGACCCTTCAATTCCCTGCATCAATTAATATGATACCCAATTATACAAATACTAATTCGCAATTGTATTTAGGAAAAAATATACATACATGCCCATGCAGAATTTGCTATTTTGTGGATTGACAATGTCTCTTATTTGACATCCACCTTATCCACGCCAGTGCAATACCAATATGGATGATATGTATTATGTTTGCCACCAATACTGAGGGAATTAATTTCAAGTAAATTGTCCAGCAACAACTCTATGACAAACAATATATCTAAATTCTCAGCGTTATTTTTTTCGTAATTAGGCATTATTTATACTATTCCTTGAATGTGTTCAAACTATTACTTGAACTTGCTATCATCAAACGATAGCAATTAGCCAATGACCTATATGTTTTGGTGCACCTTTGTAAAATTTAGAAACTGCTCGTGTGACAAAAGAAGATACTGAGTGAACATATGGAACAAGGCCTTGTGTGTAGTATAGAAATGAATTAGGAGAATCAGAAGGCTACAATTAGTATATTTAATCTTGACCCCGCAAAATAGTAGTATATTTATTCTTCACATGAACAAACTATCAAAAGAGATCATGGTTCTATCCAACCCGTTCTACCATGCGTGTATGAACAAAATTGATACGAACTGTTTGATATACACTCCCTCCGTCCTAAAATAAGTGTCTTGATCTTAGTACAACTTTGTACTAAAGTTAGTACAAAGTTAAGACACTTATTTTGGGACGGAGGGAGTAAAAGTTTCATATTTAAAAGGACTATCATATAAATACAAAGACATACCAAATATCGCGAGCATGTGACTGGATATTATAGGACGAACTTTTATCAGTTACCGTACTATTACTTTTGATGTCCAGAAAATGCAGTGAAGTAATTATGAGAAAATAAAAATGCAGGGTTGACCAAAACAACTAACCACTATACTCGATGTAGAAGATGATGTAAGTATAAGCCTGCTGACGGCAATGCCAATTGAAGCTTAAAGAACACCACTCGTACAAGGATTAAAATCTACAACCATACAAACACAGCTTCAACATGATGACATGTTGAATGTAGATTGCAGACCTTCACTTGCATGCCTTCTCAATCCTCGTAGTATCCTCTCTTGCCTTAATTTCCTTCTCTAATCTTCATCTTGCCCATGTGTTGTGCCCCGTTCCAGAAAGAAATAAACATGGGCTACTATGACTTGCAAGGACCATCAACATGTATAGAAAAAATTTCTTAGTATTAGTTCATAGCAGAAACCAAAGAGTATCATAACAATTGTTCAATCACCTTCGAGGCTTTAACAACCGATAAGAATGAGGTGCCTGTGTAGGCGAGATGGAGCCGTAGACGATATGACAGCCTAGCCACTTTGAGAGTGGAGAAAACCATAGACCTAGCCTCCTCTTTGCACTCATCTTTCTCTTGAGAGTGGACATATGTGCGTCCCTCTCCCTTGCTCTGAGCTCTACTGATACAAACCACACAAGTTAGTAATAGCCGTTTTCTGATGCACGATGAAGCTGGATGACCTCCCCAGTCTATTGTCGCGTGAGATCCCAGCGAACAAACGCATCGCCGACAGCATCGCAGCCTCATGGCCTTAGGGCTCAGACACATGTGTCATCTGGCGACTGCCTCCCCACCACCTCGGCACACCGATGTGTGCATCGTCCCCTACAACATAAAGGCCCCATGACCTCAAGCAAGCGCATCTTTGACCATAGCCGTCGTGCCAACTCAGCAAACCGGCACAAGCACTGTGCTCCCTCAACAAGCCACTCTGCGTTCTTGCGTCACCGCCGCCACACGACATTCCAAGCATGGTTTTAAATATCCCGCTATAGCATTTAGAAAAGATCTCGTGTGAAGGGTCTGTTGTCCAAACACATGAGCAAACATTTTAAATAGCTCGCTATAGCACAGACATAGCATTTAGAATAGGTCCGCCGCTAAGAGGCTTAGCGCGCTATTTAAAACTTTGGTTCCAAGAGAGATGGCCGAGAGGAGAGAGATGACATAAGCTTAGGAAGAGAGGATGAATGGGTACCTCATATCCGGCCTCTGATCCACCATAAACACGTCGCAGTTGTTGCCCCGGCGCCTGATAACCCACAAGTATAGGGGGCCGCAACAGTTTTCGAGGGTAGAGTATTCAACCCAAATTTATTGATTCGACACAAGGGGAGCCAAAGAATATTCTCAAGTATTAGCAGTTGAGTTGTCAATTCAACCACACCTGAAAGACTTAATATCTGCAGCAAAATATTTAGTAGCAAAGTAGTATGGAAGTAACGGTAACGGTGGTAAAAGTAACAATAGAAGTTTTTGTAGTAATCGTAACAATGGCAACGGAAAAGTAACTAAGCTAACATCAATATGTGAAAAGCTCGTAGGCAATGGATCAGTGATGGATAATTATGTCGGATGTGATTCCTCATGCAACAGTTATAACATAGGGTGACACAGAACTAGCTCCAGTTCATCAATGTATGTAGGTATGTATTCGAATATAGTCATACGTGCTTATGGAAAAGAACTTGCATGACATCTTTTGTCCTACCCTCCCATGGCAGCAGGGTCCTATTGGAAACTAAGGGATATTAAGACCTCCTTTTAATAGAGTACCGGACCAAAGCATTAACACATAATTAACACATGAACTCCTCAAACTACGGTTATCACCGGGAGTGGTCCCGATTGTTGTCACTTCGGGGTTGCCGGATCATAACACATAGTAGGTGACTATTGACTTGCAAGATAGGATCCTGAACTCACATATATTCATAAAAACATAATAGGTTCAGATCTGAAATCATGGCACTCAGGCCCTAGTGACAAGCATTAAGCATAGCAAAGTCATAGCAACATCAATCTCAGAACATAATGAATACTAGGGATCAAACCCTAACAAAACTAACTCGATTACATGTTAAATCTCATCCAACCCATCACCGTCCAGCAAGCCTACGATGGAATTACTCACGCACGACGGTGAGCATCATGAAATTGATGATGGAGGAAGGTTGATGATGACAATGGTGACGGATTCCTCTCCCGGAGCCCCGGACAGACTCCAGATCAGCCCTCCCAAGAGAGATTAGGACTTGGCGGCGGCTCCATATCATAAAACGCGATGAATCCTTCTCTCTGATTTTTTTCTCCCCGAACGTGAATATATAGAGTTGGAGTTGAGGTCGGTGGAGCCTCAGGGGGGCCCACGAGGCAGGGGGCGCGACCCCACCCTCGTGGACAGGGTGCGGGCCCCCTGGTGTTGATTCTTTTGCCAGTATTTTTTATTAATTCCAAAAATATTCTCCGTGAAGTTTCAGGTCATTTCAAGAACTTTTATTTCTGCACAAAAATGACACCATGGCAATTCTGATGAAAACACCATCAGTCC
Organism: Triticum dicoccoides; assembly: GCF_002162155.2. NCBI lineage: Eukaryota > Viridiplantae > Streptophyta > Magnoliopsida > Poales > Poaceae > Triticum > Triticum dicoccoides. The sequence goes on from NC_041391.1 coordinate 55,661,667, forward strand.
GGGTTAGTTCCTTTCAAATCATGCAAGTTAGAGTCCAAAACAAGGGCAAAAGTGTGTGGAAAAGTATATACGTTGGAGGCATATCAACTCCCCCAAGCTTAAACCTTTGCTTGTGCTCAAGCAATTCAGTTGACAAACTGAAAGAGATAAAGAAACACTTTTACAAACTCTGTTTGCTCTTGTTGTTGTAAATATGTAAAGACAACATTCAAGTTTTCAGCAAAGATTATGAACCAACCATATTCACAATAACACTTAAGTCTCATGTTTACTCATATCAATGGCATAATCAACTAGCGAGCAATAATAATAAATCTCGAATGACAACACTTTCTCATAACAATCATAGTATGATATAACAAGATGGTATCTCGCTAGCCCTTTCTGATACCGCAAAACATAAATGCAGACCACCCCTGAAGATCAAGGACTGACTAAACATTGTAATTCATGGTAAAAGAGATCCAGTCACAGTCATACTCAATGTAAACTAATAGTAATGCATGCAAATGACAGTGGTGCTCTCCAGCTGGTGCTTTTTAATAAGAGGGTGATGATTCAACATAGAAGTAAATAGATAGTCCCTTCGCAGAGGGAAGCAGGGATTTGTAGAGGTGCCAGAGCTCAAGTTTTCAAACGGAGAAAAATAATATTTTGAGTGGCATACTTTCATTGTCAACATAACAACCAAGCGATCTCGATATCTTCCATGCTACACACATTATAGACGGTTCCCAAACAGAATGGTAAAGTTTATACTCCCCCACCACCAACAAGCATCCATCCATGGCTGGCCCGAAACAACAAGTACCTCCAACTAACAACAGTCCTGGGGGAGTTATATTTGCAATTATTTTGATTTAAGCATGGGACTGGGCATCCCGGTACCGGCCATTTTCTCGTGAATGAGGAGCGGAGTCCACTCCTCATGAGAATAACCCACCTAGCATGGAAGATATAGACAACCCTAGTTGATACATGAGCTATTCGAGCATACCAAACAAAATTTCATTTGAAGGTTTAGAGTTTGGCACATACAGATTTACTTGGAACAGCAGGTAATTACCGCATATATAGGAAGGTATGGTGGACTCATATGGAATAACTTTGGGGTTTATGGAAGTGGATGCACAAGCAGTAATCCCGCTTAGTACAAGTGAAGGCTAGAAAGAGACTGGGAAGCGACCAACTAGAGAGCGACAACAGTCATGAACATGCATTAAAATTAATCAACACTGAGTGCAAGCATGGGTAGGATATAATTCACCATGAACATAAATATCGTGGAGGCTATGTTGATTTTGTTTCAACTACATGCGTGAACATGTGCCAAGTCAAGCCGCTCGAATCGTTCAAAGGAGGATACCACCCTATCATACCACATCATAACCATTTTAATAGCATGTTGGCACGCAAGGTAAACCATTATAAACTCCTAGCTAATAAAGCATGGCATGAGCAACTATAATCTCTAATTGTCATTGCAAACATGTTTCATTCATAATAGGTTGAATCAGGAACGATGAACTAATCATATTTACAAAAACAAGATAGTTCGAGTTCATACCAGCTTCTCTCATCTCAATCAGTCCATCATATATCGTCATTATTGCCTTTCACTAGCACGACCGAACGGTGTGGATAATAATAATAGTGCACGTGCATTGGACTAAGCTGGAATCTGCAAGTATTTAATACAAGGGAGAAGAGAAGGTAATATGGGCTCTTGGTTAATGAAGATAATATGCCCTAGAGGCAATAATAAAGTTATTATTTATTTCCTCATATCATGATAAATGTTTATTATTCATGCTAGAATTGTATTAACCGGAAACATGATACATGTGTGAATACATAGACAAACATATAGTCACTAGTATGCCTCTACTTGACTAGCTCATTAATCAAAGATGGTTATGTTTCCTAACCATAGACATGTGTTGTCATTTGATTAATGGGATCACATCATTTGGAGAATGATGTGATTGACATGACCCATTCCGTTAGCCTAGCACTTGATCGTTTAGTATATTGCTATTGCTTTCTTCATGACTTATACATGTTCCTGTAACTATGAGATTATGCAACTCCCGTTTACCAGAGGAACACTTTGGGTACTACCAAACGTCACAACGTAACTGGGTGATTATAAAGGAGTCCTACAGGTGTCTCCGAAGGTACATGTTGAGTTGGCATATTTCGAGATTAGGATTTGTCACTCCGATTGTCGGAGAGGTATCTCTGGGCCCTCTCGGTAATGCACATCACTATAAGCCTTGCAAGCAATGTGACCAATGAGTTGGTTACGGGATGATGCATTACATAACGAGTAAAGAGACTTGCTGATAACGAGATTGAACTAGGTATTGGATACCGACGATCAAATCTCGGGCAAGTAACATACCGATGACAAAGGGAACAACGTATGTTGTTATGCGGTTTGACCGATAAAGATCTTCGTAGAATATGTAGGAACCAATATGGGCATCCAGGTTCCGCTATTGGTTATTGACCAAGAATAGTTCTAGGTCATGTCTACATAGTTCTCGAACCCGTAGGGTCCGCACGCTTAACGTTATGATGACAGTTTTATTATGAGTTTATAAGTTTTGATGTACCGAAGTTTGTTCGGAGTCCCGGATGTTATCACGGACATGACGAGGAGTCTCGAAATGGTCGAGACATAAAGATTGATATATTGGACGACTATATTCGGACACCGGAAGTGTTCCGGGTGATTTCGGAGAAAACCGGAGTGCCGGAGAGTTACCGGAAACCCCCCGGGAGAGTTAATGGGCCACATGGGCCTTGGTGGGAAGAGAGAGGGGCAGCCAGGGTGGGCCACGCGCCCCCTCTCCCTGTGGTCCGAATTGGACTAGGAGGGGGGCGGCGCCCCCCCTTTTTCCTTCCCCCTCTCCCCCTTCCTTTCCCCCTCCTAGTAGGAGTAGGAAAAGGGGAGTCCTACTCCTACTAGGAGGAGGACTCCTCCTTCTTGGCGCGCCCCAAGGGGCCGGCCGGCCTCCCACCTTGCTCCTTTATATACGGGGGCAGGGGGGCACCCTAGGACACACAAGTTGATCTACGGATCGTTCCTTAGCCATGTGCGGTGCCCCCCTCCACCATATTCCACCTCGATCATATCGTCGCGGAGTTTAGGCGAAGCCCTGCGCCGGTAGAGCATCATCATCATCACCACGCCGTCGTGCTGATGGAACTCATCCCCGAAGCTTTGCTGGATCAGAGCTCGGGGATCGTCATCGAGCTGAACGTGTGCTGAACTCGGAGGTGCCTTACGTTCGGTACTTGGATCGGTCGGATCGTGAAGACGTACGACTACATCAACCGCGTTGTCATAACGCTTCCGCTTACGGTCTACGAGGGTACGTGGACAACCCTCTCCCCTCTCGTTGTTATGCCATCTCCATGATCTTGCGTGTACGTAGGAATTTTTTTGAAATTACTACGTTCCCCAACAGTGGCATCAGAGCCTGGTTTTATGCGTAGATGTCATATGCACGAGTAGAACACAAGTGAGTTGTGGGCGATACAAGTCATACTGCTTACCAGCATGTCATACTGTGGTTCGGCGGTATTGTGAGATGAAGCGGCCCGGACCGACATTACGCATACGCTTACGCGAGACTGGTTTCACTATTACGAGCACTCGTGCTTAAAGGTGGTTGGCGGGTGTCTGTCTCTCTCACTTTAGCTGAATCGAGTGTGGCTACGCCCGGTCTTTGCGAAGGTTAAAACAGCACTAACTTGACGAACTATCGTTGTGGTTTTGATGCGTAGGTAAGAACGGTTCTTGCTAAGCCCGTAGCAGCCACGTAAAATTTGCAACAACAAAGTAGAGGACGTCTAACTTGTTTTTGCAGGGCATGTTGTGATGTGATATGGTCAAGACGTGATGCTATATTTTATTGTATGAGATGATCATGTTTTGTAACCGAAGTTATCGGCAACTGGCAGGAGCCATATGGTTGTCGCTTTATTGTATGAAATGCAAACGCCCTGTAATTGCTTTACTTTATCACTAAGCGGTAGCGATAGTCATAGAAGCAATAGATGGCGTAACGACAACGATGCTACGATGGAGATCAGGGTGTCGCGCCGGTGAAGATGGTGATCACGACGGTGCTTCGAAGATGGAGATCACAAGCACAAGATGATGATGGCCATGTCATATCACTTATATTGATTGCATGTGATGTTTATCCTTTATGCATCTTATCTTGCTTTGATTGACGGTAGCATTTTAAGATGATCTGTCACTAATTATCAAGAAGTGTTCTCCCTGAGTATGCACCATTATGAAAGTTCTTTGTGCTGAGACACCACGTGATGATCGGGTGTGATAGGCTCTACGTTCAAATACAACGGGTGCAAAACAGTTGCACACGCGGAATACTCGGGTTAAACTTGACGAGCCTAGCATATACAGATATGGCCTCGGAACACGGAGACCAAAAGGTCGAGCGTGAATCATATAGTAGATATGATCAACATAATGATGTTCACCATTGAAACTACTCCATCTCACGTGATGATCGGACATGGTTTAGTTGATTTGGATCACGTGATCACTTAGATGACTAGAGAGATGTCTGTCTAAGTGGGAGTTCTTAAGTAATATGATTAATTGAACTTAAATTTATCATGAACTTAGTACCTGATAGTATTTTTCTTGTCTATGTTTGTTGTAGATAGATGGCTCGTGCTATTGTTCCTTTGAATTTTAATGCGTTCCTTGAGAAAGCAAAGTTGAAAGATGATGGTAGCAATTACACGGACTGGGCCCGTAACCTGAGGATTATCCTCATTGCTGCACGGAAGAATTACGTCCTGGAAGCACCGCTGGGTGCCAGGCCTGCTGCTGATGCAACTGACGATGTTAAGAACGTCTGGCAGGGCAAAGCTGATGACTACTCGATAGTTCAGTGTGCCATGCTTTACGGCTTAGAACCGGGTCTTCAACAACGTTTTGAACGTCATGGGGCATATGAGATGTTCCAGGATTTGAAGTTAATATTTCAAGCAAATGCCCGGATTGAGAGATATGAAGTCTCCAATAAGTTCTATAGCTGCAAGATGGAAGAGAATAGTTCTGTCAGTGAATACATACTCAAAATGTCTGGGTATAATAATCACTTGATTCAACTGGGAGTTAATCTTCCTGATGATAGTGCCATTGACAGAATTCTCCAATCACTGCCACCAAGCTACAAGAGCTTCGTGATGAACTATAATATGCAAGGGATGGACAAGACTATTCCCGAGCTCTTCGCAATGCTAAAAGCCGCGGAGGTAGAAATCAAGAAGGAGCATCAAGTGTTGATGGTTAACAAGACCACCAGTTTCAAGAAAAAGGGCAAAGGGAAGAAGAAGGGGAACTTCAAGAAGAACAGCAAACAAGTTGCTGCTCAAGAGAAGAAAACCAAGTCTGGACCAAAGCCTGAAACTGAGTGCTTCTACTGCAAGCAGACTAGGCACTGGAAGTGGAACTGCCCCAAGTATTTGGCGGATAAGAAGGATGGCAAAGTGAACAAAGGTATATGTGATATACATGTTATTGATGTGTACCTTACTAATGCTCGCAGTAGTACCTGGGTATTTGATACTGGTTCTGTTGCTAATATTTGCAACTCGAAACAGGGACTATGGATTAAGCGAAGATTGGCTAAGGACGAGGTGACGATGCGCGTGGGAAATGGTTCCAAAGTCGATGTGATCGCGGTCGGCACGCTACCTCTACATCTACCATCGGGATTAGTTTTAGTCCTAAATAATTGTTATTTGGTGCCAGCATTAAGCATGAACATTATATCTGGATCTTGTTTGATGCGAGACGGTTATTCATTTAAATCAGAGAATAATGGTTGTTCTATTTATATGAGTAATATCTTTTATGGTCATGCACCCTTGAAGAGTGGTCTGTTTTTATTGAATCTCGATAGTAGTGATACACATATTCATAGTGTTGAAACCAAAAGATGCAGAGTTGATAATGATAGTGCAACTTATTTATGGCACTGCCGTTTAGGTCATATCGGTGTAAAGCGCATGAAGAAACTCCATACTAATGGGCTTTTGGAATCACTTGATTATGAATCACTTGGTACTTGCGAACCGTGCCTTATGGGCAAGATGACTAAAACGCCGTTCTCCGGAACTATGGAGCGAGCAACTGATTTGTTGGAAATCATACATACTGATGTTTGTGGGCCAATGAATGTTGAAGCTCGCGGTGGGTATCGTTATTTTCTCACCTTCACAGATGACTTGAGCAGATATGGGTATATCTACTTGATGAAACACACGTCTGAAACATTTGAAAACTTCAAAGAATTTCAGAGTGAAGTGGAAAATCATCGTAACAAGAAAATAAAGTATCTACGATCTGATCGTGGAGGAGAATATTTGAGTTACGAGTTTGGTTTACATTTGAAACAATGCGGAATAGTTTCGCAACTCACGCCACCCGGAACACCACAACGAAATGGTGTGTCCGAACGTCGTAATCGTACTTTACTAGATATGGTGCGATCTATGATGTCTCTTACTGATTTACCGCTATCGTTTTGGGGTTATGCTTTAGAGACGGTCGCATTCACGTTAAAAAAGGAAGAAGAAGGGGAACTTCAAGAAGAACAGCAAACAAGTTGCTGCTCAAGAGAACAAAACCAAGTCTGGACCAAAGCCTGAAACTGAGTGCTTCTACTGCAAGCAGACTGGGCACTGGAAGCGGAACTGCCCCAAGTATTTGGCGGATAAGAAGGATGGCAAAGTGAACAAAGGTATATGTGATATACATGTTATTGATGTGTACCTTACTAATGCTCGCAGTAGTACCTGGGTATTTGATACTGGTTCTGTTGCTAATATTTGCAACTCGAAACAGGGACTACGGATTAAGCGAAGATTGGCTAAGGACGAGGTGACGATGCGCGTAGGAAATGGTTCCAAAGTCGATGTGATCGCGGTCGGCACGCTACCTCTACATCTACCATCGGGATTAGTTTTAGACCTAAATAATTGTTATTTGGTGCCAGCGTTAAGCATGAACATTATATCTGGATCTTGTTTGATGCGAGACGGTTATTCATTTAAATCAGAGAATAATGGTTGTTCTATTTATATGAGTAATATCTTTTATGGTCATGCACCCTTGAAGAGTGGTCTATTTTTATTGAATCTCGATAGTAGTGATACACATATTCATAGTGTTGAAACCAAAAGATGCAGAGTTGATAATGATAGTGCAACTTATTTATGGCACTGCCGTTTAGGTCATATCGGTGTAAAGCGCATGAAGAAACTCCATACTAATGGGCTTTTGGAATCACTTGATTATGAATCACTTGGTACTTGCGAACCGTGCCTTATGGGCAAGATGACTAAAACGCCGTTCTCCGGAACTATGGAGCGAGCAACTGATTTGTTGGAAATCATACATACTGATGTTTGTGGGCCAATGAATGTTGAAGCTCGCGGCGGGTATCGTTATTTTCTCACCTTCACAGATGACTTGAGCAGATATGCGTATATCTACTTGATGAAACACACGTCTGAAACATTTTAAAAGTTCAAAGAATTTCAGAGTGAAATGGAAAATCATCGTAACAAGAAAATAAAGTATCTACGATTTGATCGTGGAGGAGAATATTTGAGTTACGAGTTTGGTTTACATTTGAAACAATGCGGAATAGTTTCGCAACTCACGCCACCCGAAACACCACAACAAAATGGTGTGTCCGAACGTCGTAATCGTACTTTACTAGATATGGTGCGATCTATGATGTCTCTTACTGATTCACCGCTATCATTTTGGGGTTATGCTTTAGAGACGGTCGCATTCACGTTAAAAAGGGAAGAAGAAGGGGAACTTCAAGAAGAACAGCAAACAAGTTGCTGCTCAAGAGAAGAAAACCAAGTCTGGACCAAAGCCTGAAACTGAGTGCTTCTACTGCAAGCAGACTGGGCACTAGAAGCGGAACTGCCCCAAGTATTTGGCGGATAAGAAGGATGGCAAAGTGAACAAAGGTATATGTGTTATACATGTTATTGATGTGTACCTTACTAATGCTCGCAGTAGTACCTGGGTATTTGATACTGGTTCTGTTGCTAATATTTGCAACTCGAAACAGGGACTACGGATTAAGCGAAGATTGGCTAAGGACGAGGTGACGATGCGCGTGGGAAATGGTTCCAAAGTCGATGTGATCGCGGTCGGCACGCTACCTCTACATCTACCATCGGGATTAGTTTTAGACCTAAATAATTGTTATTTGGTGCCAGCGTTAAGCATGAACATTATATCTGGATCTTGTTTGATGCGAGACGGTTATTCATTTAAATCAGAGAATAATGGTTGTTCTATTTATATGAGTAATATCTTTTATGGTCATGCACCCTTGAAGAGTGGTCTATTTTTATTGAATCTCGATAGTAGTGATACACATATTCATAGTGTTGAAACCAAAAGATGCAGAGTTGATAATGATAGTGCAACTTATTTATGGCACTACCGTTTAGGTCATATCGGTGTAAAGCGCATGAAGAAACTCCATACTAATGGGCTTTTGGAATCACTTGATTATGAATCACCTTGGTACTTGCGAACCGTGCCTTATGGGCAAGATGACTAAAACGCCGTTCTCCGGAACTATGGAGCGAGCAACTGGTTTGTTGGAAATCATACATACTGATGTTTGTGGGCCAATGAATGTTGAAGCTCGCGGTGGGTATCGTTATTTTCTCACCTTCACAGATGACTTGAGCAGATATGGGTATATCTACTTGATCAAACACACGTCTGAAACATTTGAAAAGTTCAAAGAATTTCAGAGTGAAGTGGAAAATCATCGTAACAAGAAATTAAAGTATCTACGATCTGATCGTGGAGGAGAATATTTGAGTTACGAGTTTGGTTTACATTTGAAACAATGCGGAATAGTTTCGCAACTCACGCCACCCGGAACACCACAACGAAATGGTGTGTCCGAACGTCGTAATCGTACTTTACTAGATATGGTGCGATCTATGATGTCTCTTACTGATTTACCGCTATCGTTTTGGGGTTATGCTTTAGAGACGGTCGCATTCACGTCAAAAAGGGAAGAAGAAGGGGAACTTCAAGAAGAACAGCAAACAAGTTGCTGCTCAAGAGAAGAAAACCAAGTCTGGACCAAAGCCTGAAACTGAGTGCTTCTACTGCAAGCAGACTGGGCACTATAAGCGGAACTACCCCAAGTATTTGGCGGATAAGAAGGATGGCAAAGTGAACAAAGGTATATGTGATATACATGTTATTGATGTGTACCTTACTAATGCTCGCGGTAGTACCTGGGTATTTGATACTGGTTCTGTTGCTAATATTTGCAACTCGAAACAGGGACTACGGATTAAGCGAAGATTGGCTAAGGACGAGGTGACGATGCGTGTGGGAAATGGTTCCAAAGTCGATGTGATCGCAGTCGGCACGCTACCTCTACATCTACCATTGGGATTAGTTTTAGACCTAAATAATTGTTATTTGGTGCCAGCATTAAGCATGAACATTATATCTGGATCTTGTTTGATGCGAGACGGTTATTCATTTAAATCAGAGAATAATGGTTGTTCTATTTATATGAGTAATATCTTTTATGGTCATGCACCCTTGAAGAGTGGTCTATTTTTATTGAATCTCGATAGTAGTGATACACATATTCATAGTGTTGAAACCAAAAGATGCAGAGTTGATAATGATAGTACAACTTATTTATGGCACTGCCGTTTAGGTCATATCGGTGTAAAGCGCATGAAGAAACTCCATACTAATGGGCTTTTGGAATCACTTGATTATGAATCACTTGGTACTTGCGAACCGTGCCTTATGGGCAAGATGACTAAAACGCCGTTCTCCGGAACTATGGAGCGAGCAACTGATTTGTTGGAAATCATACATACTGATGTTTGTGGGCCAATGAATGTTGAAGCTCGCGGCGGGTATCGTTATTTTCTCACCTTCACAGATGACTTGAGCAGATATGGGTATATCTACTTGATGAAACACACGTCTGAAACATTTTAAAAGTTCAAAGAATTTCAGAGTGAAGTGGAAAATCATCGTAACAAGAAAATAAAGTATCTATGATTTGATCGTGGAGGAGAATATTTGAGTTACGAGTTTGGTTTACATTTGAAACAATGTGGAATAGTTTCGCAACTCACGCCACCCGAAACACCACAACAAAATGGTGTGTCCGAACGTTCTAATCGTACTTTACTAGATATGGTGCGATCTATGATGTCTCTTACTGATTTACCGCTATCATTTTGGGGTTATGCTTTAGAGATGGTCACATTCACGTTAAAAAGGGAAGAAGAAGGGGAACTTCAAGAAGAACAGCAAACAAGTTGCTGCTCAAGAGAAGAAAACCAAGTCTGGACCAAAGCCTGAAACTGAGTGCTTCTACTGCAAGCAGACTGGGCACTGGAAGCGGAACTGCCCCAAGTATTTGGCGGATAAGAAGGATGGCAAAGTGAACAAAGGTATATGTGATATACATGTTATTGATGTGTACCTTACTAATGCTCGCAGTAGTACCTGGGTATTTGATACTGGTTCTGTTGCTAATATTTGCAACTCGAAACAGGGACTACGGATTAAGCGAAGATTGGCTAAGGACGAGGTGACGATGCGCGTGGGAAATGGTTCCAAAGTCGATGTGATCGCGGTCGGCACGCTACCTCTACATCTACCATCGGGATTAGTTTTAGACCTAAATAATTGTTATTTGGTGCCAGCGTTAAGCATGAACATTATATCTGGATCTTGTTTGATGCGAGACGGTTATTCATTTAAATCAGAGAATAATGGTTGTTCTATTTATATGAGTAATATCTTTTATGGTCATGCACCCTTGAAGAGTGGTCTATTTTTATTGAATCTCGATAGTAGTGATACACATATTCATAGTGTTGAAACCAAAAGATGCAGAGTTGATAATGATAGTGCAACTTATTATGGCACTGCCGTTTAGGTCATATCGGTGTAAAGCGCATGAAGAAACTCCATACTAATGGGCTTTTGGAATCTCTTGATTATGAATCACTTGGTACTTGCGAACCGTGCCTTATGGGCAAGATGACTAAAACGCCATTCTCTGGAACTATGGAGCGAGCAACTGATTTGTTGGAAATCATACATACTGATGTTTGTGGGCCAATGAATGTTGAAGCTCGCGGCGGGTATCGTTATTTTCTCACCTTCACAGATGACTTGAGCAGATATGGGTATATCTACTTGCTCAAACACACGTCTGAAACATTTGAAAAGTTCAAAGAATTTCATAGTGAAGTGGAAAATCATCGTAACAAGAAAATAAAGTATCTACGATCTGATCGTGGAGGAGAATATTTGAGTTACGAGTTTGGTTTACATTTGAAACAATGCGGAATAGTTTCGCAACTCACGCCACCCGGAACACCACAACGAAATGGTGTGTCCGAACGTCATAATCATACTTTACTAGATATGGTGCGATCTATGATGTCTCTTACTGATTTACCGCTATCGTTTTGGGGTTATGCTTTAGAGACGGTCGCATTCACATTAAATAGGGCACCATCAAAATCCGTTGAGACGACGCCTTATGAACTGTGGTTTGGCAAGAAACCAAAGTTGTCGTTTCTTAAAGTTTGGGGCTGCGATGCTTATGTGAAGAAACTTCAACCAGATAAGCTCGAACCTAAATCAGAGAAATGTGTCTTCATAGGATACCCAAAAGAGACCATTGGGTACACCTTCTATCACAGATCTGAGGGCAAGATTTTTATTGCTAAAATCGGATCCTTTCTAGAGAAGGAGTTTCTCTCGAAAGAAGTGAGTGGGAGGAAAGTAGAACTTGATGAGATAACTGTATCTACTCCCATGTTGGAAAGTAGTTCATCACAAGAACCGGTTCCTGTGATAACTACACCAATTAGTGTGGAAGCTAATGATATTGATCATGAAACTTCAGATCAAGTTTCTACTGAACCTCGTAGGTCTACCAGAGTAAGATCCGCACCAGAGTGGTACGGTAATCCTATTCTGGAAGTCATGTTACTTGACCATGATGAACCTACGAACTATGAGGAAGCGATGATGAGCCCAGATTCCGCAAAATGGCTAGAGGCCATGAAATCTGAGATGGGATCCATGTATGAGAACAAAGTATGGACTTTGGTTGACTTGCCCGATGATCGGCAAGCCATTGAGAATAAATGGATCTTTAAGAAGAAGACTGACGCTGATGGTAATGTAACTGTCTATAAAGCTCGACTTGTTGCGAAAGGTTTTCGACAAGTTCAAGGGGTTGACTACGATGAGATTTTCTCACCCGTAGTGATGCTTAAGTTTGTCCGAATCATGTTAGCTATTGCTGCATTTCATGATTATGAAATCTGGCAAATGGATGTCAAAAATGCATTCTTGAATGGATTTCTGGAAGAAGAGTTGTATATGATGCAGCCAGAAGGTTTTGTTGATCCAAAAGGTGCTAACAAAGTGTGCAAGCTCTAGCGATCCATTTATGGACTGGTGCAAGCATCTCGGAGTTGGAATAAACGCTTTGATAGTGTGATCAAAGCATATGGTTTTATACAGACTTTTGGAGAAGCCTGTATTTACAAGAAAGTGAGTGGGAGCTGTAGCATTTCTGATATTATATGTAGATGAGATATTATTAATTGGAAATGATATAGAATTTCTGGATAGCATAAAGGGATACTTGAATAAAAGTTTTTCAATGAAAGATCTAGGTGAAGCTGCTTACATATTGGGCATCAAGATCTATAGAGATAGATCAAGACGCTTAATAGGACTTTCACAAAGCACATACCTTGACAAAATTTTGAAAAAGTTCAAAATGGATCAGGCAAAGAAAGGGTTCTTGCCCGTGCTTCAAGGTGTGAAGTTGAGTCAAACTCAATGCCCGACCACAGCAGAAGATAGAGAGAAGATGAAAGATATTCCCTATGCTTCAGCCATAGGCTCTATCATGTATGCAATGCTGTGTACCAGACCTGACGTATGCTTAGCAATAAGTTTGGCAGGGAGGTACCAAAGTAATCCAGGAGTGGATCACTTGACAGCGGTCAAGAACATCCTGAAATACCTGAAAAGGACTAATAATATGTTTCTCGTATATGGAGGTGACAAAGAGCTAGTCGTAAATGGTTACGTCGATGCAAGCTTTGACACTGATCCGGACAATTCTAAATCGCAAACCGGATACGTGTTTTTATTAAACGGTGGAGCTGTAAGTTGGTGCAGTTCTAAACAAAGCGTCGTGGCGGGATCTACATGTGAAGCTGAGTACATAGCTGCTTCGGAAGCAGCAAATGAAGGAGTCTGGATGAAGGAGTTCATTTCCGATCTAGGTGTCATACCTAGTGCATCGGGACCAATGAAGATTTTCTGTGACAATACTGGTGCAATTGCTTTGGCAAAGGAATCCAGATTTCACAAGAGGACCAAGCACATCAAGTGATGCTTCAATTCCATCCGGGACCAAGTCCAAGTGGGAGACATAGAAATTTTCAAGATACATACGGATCTGAATGTTGCAGACCCATTGACTAAGCCTCTCTCACGAGCAAAACATGATCAGCACCAAGACTCCATGGGTGTTAGAATCATTACTATGTAATCTAGATTATTGACTCTAGTGCAAGTGGGAGACTGAAGGAAATATGCCCTAGAGGCAATAATAAAGTTATTATTTATTTCCTCATATCATGATAAATGTTTATTATTCATGCTAGAATTGTATTAACCGGAAACATGATACATGTGTGAATACATAGACAAACATATAGTCACTAGTATGCCTCTACTTGACTAGCTCATTAATCAAAGATTGTTATGTTTCCTAACCATAGACGTGTGTTGTCATTTGATTAATGGGATCACATCATTAGGAGAATGATGTGATTGACATGACCCATTCCGTTAGCCTAGCACTTGATCGTTTAGTATATTGCTATTGCTTTCTTCATGACTTATACATGTTCCTGTAACTATCAGATTATGCAACTCCCGTTTACCGGAGGAACACTTTGGGTACTACCAAACATCACAACGTAACTGGGTGATTATAAAGGAGTACTATAGGTGTCTCCGAAGGTACATGTTGAGTTGGCGTATTTCGAGATTAGGTTTTGTCACTCCGATTGTCGGAGAGGTATCTCTGGGCCCTCTCGGTAATGCACATCACTATAAGCCTTGCAAGCAATGTGACCAATGAGTTGGTTACGGGATGATGCATTACGTAACGAGTAAAGAGACTTGCCGATAACGAGATTAAACTAGGTATTGGATACCGACGATCAAATCTCGGGCAAGTAACATACCGATGACAAAGGGAACAACGTATGTTGTTATGCGGTTTGACCGACAAAGATCTTCGTAGAATATGTAGGAACCAATATGGGCATCCAGGTTCCGCTATTGGTTATTGACCAAGAATAGTTCTAGGTCATGTCTACATAGTTCTCGAACCCGTAGGGTCCGCACGCTTAACATTACCGTGACAGTTTTATTATGAGTTTATAAGTTTTGATGTACCGAAGTTTGTTCGGAGTCCCGGATGTGATCACGGACATGACGAGGAGTCTCAAAATGGTCGAGACATAAAGATTGATATATTGGATGACTATATTCAGACACCGGAAGTGTTCCGGGTGATTTCGGAGAAAACCGGAGTGCCGGAGGGTTACCGGAAACCCCCTGGGAGAGTTAATGGGCCACATGGGCCTTGGTGGGAAGAGAGAGGGGTGGCCAGGGTGGGCCGCGCCCCCCCTCTCCCTCTGGTCCGAATTGGACTAGGAGGGGGGCGGGGCCCCCCTTTTTCCATCCCCCTCTCCCTCTTCCTTTCCCCCTCCTAGTAGGAGTAGGAAAAGGGGAGTCCTACTCCTACTAGGAGGAGGACTCCTCCTCCTTGGCGCGCCCCAAGGGGCCGGCCGGCCTCCCCCCTTGCTCCTTTATATACGGGGGAAGGGGGGCACCCTAGGACACACAAGTTGATCTACGGATCGTTCCTGAGCCGTGTGCGGTGCCCCCCTCCACCATATTCCACCTCGGTCATATCGTCGCGGAGTTTAGGCGAAGCCCTGCGCTGGTAGAGCATCATCATCGTCACCATGCCGTCGTGCTGACGGAACTCATCCCCGAAGCTTTGCTGGATCGGAGCCCGGGGATCGTCATCGAGCTGAACGTGTGCTGAACTCGGAGGTGCCGTATGTTCGGTACTTGGATCGGTCGAATCATGAAGACGTACGACTACATCAACCGCGTTGTCATAACACTTCCGCTTACGGTCTAAGAGGGTACGTGGACAACACTCTCCCCTCTCGTTGCTATGCCATCTCCATGATCTTGCGTGTACGTAGGAAATTTTTTGAAATTACTACGTTCCCCAACAGTTAAATCAACAATAATGCATATAAGAGCCACTTCAACATTTTCATCATGGTCTTGCCCTCTTGATCCCAAAAGAAAAGAAAAGAAATAAAACTATTTACACGGGAAAACTCCCAACAAACAAAAGAAGAACGAGAATTTTTTTTGGGTTTTCTTTTTAATTATTAATACAAACATGGAAAGTAAACTAGCTAAAAGCTACAACTAATTTTTTTGTGGTTTTTCTTAAGGTTTTTCAAACACACAAGAAAAAGACTAGAAAAGAAAATAAACTAGCATGGATAGTACAATGAAAAAGTATGAGCACCACAACTAGAATGAGTATGTGAACATGAATGTAATGTCGATGAGAAATACGTACTCCCCCAAGCCTAGGCTTTTAGCCTAAGTTGGTCTATGGCCACGGCTGGCCTAGCGGATATCCAAAGTTGTAGCTGGGGTCGTACTGAGATGCAGCAGCTACTGCCTCAAGAGCTGTAGCTTGGAGGCGAGATGCCTCCGTCCTCCTTTCGTACTCGTTCGCCTCCTCCCAGGTTATAACATATCTCCTTTTTGCCTGAAAGTCAAAGAAAGTAGGGGCAGGAAGAGCAATATGGACAGTGCGACGTTTGTCAAAGATTAGTCGGTACTGGAGGAACTGTTCTCCTCTCAACAAACTGATGGCGAACCATAGCATTATAATCTAGATAAGTAGGAGGCAACCTAATATCATTTTCACTTATAGGTACCTCAAGATAATTAGCTACATGAGTTGCATAAACTCCACCAAACAAATCTCCACTTAAACCATTAAGATGCAACCTTCGTGAAACAATAGCCCCCAAGTTATATTGTTTATCTCCTAATACTGCACTTTTGAGGACACAAAGCTCTGGAACACACATGTGACAGGCCTCATCTTTACCGTTAATGCATCTACCTATGAAGAGAGCAAAGTAATGTATGGCAGGGAAATGAATGCTCCCTATGGTAGCTTGTGTGATTTCTCTAGATTCCCCCATAGTGATACTAGCAAGAAAATCTTTATATTCAGATTTGCGAGGTTCACTAACATTACCCCACTGCGGGGAGTTTACAAGCAATATTAAAATATTCTAGGTCCATGGTATATCATTTATCATATAGATCAAATAAAATAGTGTGAGAATTTCGCGAGGATGTAAATTTAAACCTTCTCACAAAGGAATTAGTTAGGTAGTGGTATTGAGGGCACTTATCTGACACGAAGCCCTCAAGATGAGCATTACGCACATACGCGTCAAACTCTTCCTTGATGCCTGCCCGGACCATAAACTCCTCTGATGGCCATTCGCAAGGCCACACTTGAGCTTCCCTCGGTGGTTCATCGTCCGGCTCATGTATCGCGAGCGTTGGTCCTCGCTTCCTTGAGGAACCACCTTGGTATATTTTCCTAAACATATTTCTTCCTCTGAAAAATTTCTGAAATTTTTAGTGACTCAAAATAAAAGTGAACCAAACTCAACAAGATTGATAGCAACTACTCCCACAAGTGCCTAGAGGCTATATCATGCATTAAAACTACTTTTGACCATATAAAATTGGCATGCAAGCTCAAGAACAGGGTCAACTGAGCAGCAAACATTTGCAATAAATAAAGCACTAGAACAAAAACTAATTGGAGCATTGGAGGAGTCACATACCGAAGAACAATACCCCAAACAAGTTTTTTGAATGGAGCTTTGAGCAAGGAGATCGAAAATAGCAGCAAGATGAGCTAGAACACGGGTTTGAGCTATGGGAGGATTTTTTTTCTGGAGGAAGAAGAAGTGAGTGGGTGCTGGAATAAGTGGAGGGGGCCACGTGGGGTCCATGAGGCAGGGGGCGCGCCCCAGGGGGTGGGCGCGCCCTGGACCCTTGTGTCCAGGTGGTGGCTCCCTCTGGTGTGTTCTCAGTGCCAGATATTCTTAAATATTCAACAAAAAATCATATATAAATTTCAGGACATTTGAAGAACTTTTATTTTCGGGGTATTTTTTATTGCAAGGATAATTCAGAAAACAGACAGAAAATACTAATTTGCTTTATTTAATCTAAATAATAAAAAGTGAAACAAGGGTACAGAAAGTTGTGCTTTCTAACTTCATCCATCTCATGCTCATCAAAAGGAATCCATTAACAAGGTTGATCAAGTCTTGTTAACAAACTCTTTTTGAATAACATGGAACCGGAGAAATTTCGAATAGGTTACCTCAACGGGATATGCACATCCCCAACAATAAGAATATCATATTTATTCTTGACAGTAGGAAGAGGAAATTCAAAACGTCCAACAGTAATAGTTGAATTTTTTTCCAATAGAATTGATATTATGGTCTTGAGGTTGTTTCCTCGGAAAGTGTACCGTATGCTCATTACCATTAACATGAAAAGTGACATTGCCTTTGTTGAAATCAATAACAGCCCCTGCAGTATTCAAAAAGAGTCTACCAAGGATAATCGACATACTATCGTCCTCAGGGATATCAAGAATAACAAAGTCCGTTACAATAGTGATGTTTGCAACCACAACAGGCACATCCTCACAAATACCGACAGATATAGCAGTTGATTTATCGGTCATTTGCAAAGATATTTCAGTAGGTATCAACTTATTCAAATCAAGTCTACGATATAAAGAGAGAGGCATAACACTAACACCGGCTCCAAGATCACATAAAGCAGTTTTAACATAGTTTCTTTTAATGGAGCATGGTATAGTTGGTACTCCGGGATCTCCTAGTTTCTTAGGTATTCCACCGTTAAAAGTATAATTGGCAAGCATGGTGGAAACTTCAGCTTCCAGTATCTTCCTTTTATTAGTAACTATATCTTTCATATACTTAGCATAAGGATTCATTTTATGCATATCAGTACGCATACGCAAAAAGATAGGTCTAATCATTTCAGCAAAGCGCTCAAAATCCTCGTCATACTTTTTCTTGGATGGTTTAGGAGGAAAGTGCATGGGTTTCTGAACCCATGTTCTCTTTCTTTACCGTGCTTCCTAGCAACGAATTTTCTCTTATCATAATGTTTGATTCTTTGATTGTGGGTTATCAAGATCAACAGCAGGTTCAGTCTCTACATCATTGTTATTGCTAGGTTGAGCATCAACATGAACATCATCATTAACATTATCACTAGGTTCATGTTCATTACCAGATTGTGTTTCAGCATCAGAAATAGAAATATCATTGGGATTCTCAAGTGTATCAACAACAGGTTCACTAGAAGCATGCAAAGTCCTATCATTTTTCTTCTTCTTCTTCTTAGAAGGACTAGGTGCATCAACATTAGTTCTCTAAGAATCTTGCTCAATTCTCTTAGGGTGGCCCTCGGGATACAAAGGTTCCTGAGTCATTCTAGCCCCTCTAGTCACAACTCTAACAGCATTATCATTTTTCTTATTATTTAATTCATTGAGCAAATCATCTTGTGCTTTAAGCACTTGTTCTACTTGAGTGGTAACCATAGAAGCCCGTTTACTAATGAGTTTAAGTTCACCTTTAACGCTAGACATGTAATCACTCAAATGTTCAATCATATAAGCATTTCGTTTCAATTGTCTACCAACATAAGCATTGAAGTTTTCTTGTTTAACAATAAAATTATCAAACTCATCTAAACATTGGCTAGCAGACTTATAATGAGGAATATCACCTTCATCAAATCTATAGAGAGAATTTACCTTTACTACCTGTGTCGGGTTATCAAGACCATGTATTTCTTCAATAGGTGGTAAATTCTAAACATCTTCAACTTTAATACCCTTTTCTTCCATAGATTTCTTTTCCTTTTGTGTATCTTCAGGACTGAGAAATAGAATACCCCTTTTCTTTGGAGTTGGCTTAGGAGTTGGTTCAGGAAGTGTCCAATTATTATCATTACTCAACATATTATTCAAAAGCAATTCAGCTTGATCAACAGTTCTTTCCCTGAAAACACAATCATTACAACTATCCAGGTGTTCTCTGGAAGCATCGGTTAGTCCATTATAAAAGATATCAAGTATTTCATTTTTCTTGAGAGGATGATCAGGCAAAGCATTAAGTAATCGGAGAAGCCTCCCCCAAGCTTGTGGGAGACTCTCTTCTTCAATTTGCACAAAATTATATATTTCCCTTAAGGCAGCTCGTTTCTTATGAGCAGGAAAATATTTAGCAGAGAAGTAATAAATCATATCCTGGGGGCTACGCACACAACCAGGAGCAAGAGAATTAAACCATGTTTTAGCATCGCCCTTTAATGAGAACGGAAATAACTTAAGGATATAGTAGTAACGGATGTTTTCCTCATTAGTGAACAGGGTGGCTATATCATTTAATTTAGTAAGATGTGCCACAACAGTTTCAGATTCATAGCCATCAAAAGGATCAGATTCAATCAAAGTAATTAACCCAGGATCGACAGAGAAATCATAATCCTTATCAGAAATACAAATAGGTGAAGTAGCAAAAGCAGGGTCATATTTCATTCTAGCATTCAAGGACTTTTCTTTCAGCTTAACTAACAGTTTCTTAAGATCATATCTATCTTTGCAAGCAAAGAAGTCTCTACCAGTTTCTTCATCCATAACATAACCCTCAGGCACATCAGGCAATTCATATCTAGGGGGAGAATCTTCATCATCACTTTCATCAATATTATCAGTTTCAATAATTTCAATCTCTCTAACCCTAGCAAGTTGTTCATCAAGAAATTCACCTAGTGGCACAGTATTATCAAGCATAGAAGTAGTTTCATCATAAGCATCATGCATACTAGAAGTGGCATCATCAATAACATGTGACATATCAGAATCAATAGCAGGTGTAGGTGTCGCAAATTTATTCATAACAGAAGGTGAATCAAGTGCAGAGCTAGATGGCAGTTCCTTACCTCCCCTCGTAGTTGAGGGATAAATCTTGGTTTTTTCATCTTTCAAGTTCCTCATAGTGATCAACAGATATAAATCCCAAGTGACTCAAAGAATAGAACTATGCTCCCCGGCAACGGCGCCAGAAAATAGTCTTGATAACCAACAAGTATAGGGGATCGCAACCGTTTTCGAGGGTAGAGTATTCAACCCAAATTTATTGATTCGACACAAGGGGAGCCAAATAATATTCTCAAGTATTAGCAGTTGAGTTTTCAATTCAACCACACCTGAAATACTTAATATCTGCAGCAAAATATTTAGTAGCAAAGTAGTATGGAAGTAACGGTAACGGTGGTAAAAGTAACAATAGTAGTTTCTGTAGTAATCGTAACAGTGGCAACTGAAAAGTAACTAAGCAAAGATGAATATGTGAAAAGCTCGTAGGCAATGGATCAGTGATGGATGATTATGTCGGACATGATTCCTCATGCAATAGTTATAACATAGGGTGACACAGAACTAGCTCTAGTTCATCAATGTAATGTAGGCATGTATTACGAATATAGTCATACATGCTTATGGAAAAGAACTTGCATGACATCTTTTGTCCTACCCTCCCGTGGCAGTGGGGTCCTATTGGAAACTAAGGGATATTAAGGCCTCCTTTTAATAGAGTACCGGACCAAAGCATTAACACATAGTGAATACATGAACTCCTCAAACTACGGTCATCACCGGGAGTGGTCCCGATTGTTGTCACTTCGGGGTTGCCAGATCATAACACATAGTAGGTGATTATTGACTTGCAAGATAGGAGCAAGAACTCACATATATTCATGAAAACATAATAGGTTCAGATCTGAAATCATGGCACTCGGGCCCTAGTGACAAGCATTAAGCATAACAAAGTCATAGCAACATCAATCTCAGAACATAATGGATACTAGGGATCAAACTCTAACTAACTCGATTACGTGGTAAATCTCATCCAACCCATCACCGTCCAGCAAGCCTACAATGGAATTACTCACGCATGGCGGTGAGCATCATGAAATTGGTGATGGAGGAAGGTTGATGATGACGATGGCGACGGATTCCTCTCTCTGGAGCCCCGAACGGACTCCAGATCAGCCCTCCCAAGAGAGATTAGGGCTTGGCAGCGGCTCCGTATTGTAAAACGCGATGAATCCTTCTCTCTGATTTTTTTTTCTCCCGGAACGTGAATATATAGAGTTGGAGTTGAGGTCGGTGGAGCCTCAGGGGGGCCCACCAGGTAGGGGGGCCCGCCCCCCACCCTCGTGGACAGGGTGTGGGCCCCATGGTGTTGATTCTTCCGCCAGTATTTTTTATTAATTCCAAAAATATTCTCCGTGAAGTTTCAGGTCATTCCGAGAACTTTTATTTCTACAAAAAATAACACCCTGGCAATTCTGCTGCAAACAGCGTCAGTCCGGGTTAGTTGCATTCAAATCATGCAAGTTGGAGTCCTAAATAAGGGAAAAGTGTTTGGAAAAGTAGATATGTTGGAGACGTATCAGCGCCTCTCGACCTGTGACCACCATAGGAGAATACACAAGATGAGGGAGGGAATAGGGTTTCTCTGGTTTGCTCGACGAATTGATTGCATTGAGTGGATCGGGAATTGAATCGGTTGATCATGCAAAATCGACACTTAGGATGGCATGGTGTTTTGACATGATCCCAACACCACGTCATAGGGATCTAGATCAACCCCAGGTCACGTACGTGATGTGTCCGGTATGAATTTTTTCATTGGCGAGTGGTAAACAACGGTGATGTAGAGATTAATTATCCTTGAGCTAAGTTGGGTTACTAAAGAAGAATCTGATTGCGATAAGTGAATTAATTTTTGTTGCCTTGTATCGATTGGTTTTAGTATTTGAAGATTGATTACCATCCGTCAGTTAACCTGGTTAACTATCAAGCATAGCTCACCAATGAGGGTCTTCAGGTTCAGTTTGGTGTGGCTCTTGATGACAATTTGTCTGACAGCTTGGCGACAGTCTGGCTGATTCTGGCTCTGAACATAACAGCTTTTGGACCTCTGCTCCTTTGTCTGAACCTGGTACCTTGCAGCTTGTTCCACCTGGTGAGGTTGAGTCTGCATCCAGCCCGAGTACCTTGCATGTGTTCGTTGATATCACCAATGACAACCTGCAGATTTCCCTCTCGATGCATGGCAATGCGGTTTCTACTATTGATTTGGACACTCCATTATACAGGAGCATTATTCTTCAAGGCCTCTCTCAGTCTATCAGGCAAGCTGCGACTAGTTATGGACCTTGGAGGAATGCCTATGGTTTTCACAGTGATGCTACCATGACCATCAATCACGATCCTCAGGCTGTGTCAGTGAATGATGCTACTCTTATTATTCAGACAACAACCACCACCACTGCAACTCCACCATCTGTGGACATAACTGAGATTAGTCAGACTCCGGCTCTGAAAGTATCTTGCCTTCAGGTGCTGCTGTGGATACTAGGAGTTTTATAGATGAAAGCTTCAGTGATGGGATCATCGAAGATAGAACGAGCTTTACTGCAAATGTCAACCTGACGACTGACGCTCATGCTACTGCTGGCATCTTAGTGGCCCTGCAAGATGATCATAACTTGGTTGATGCTGCACCTAGTCAGTCATCCCCACCTAGCCAACCTCCTGCTCACTCGTGGACGTCGAAATAAGCAACTTGTCCCCATCACAACGACTGAAGTCAGGTGCAACTCTCAAATCAACAAATATAATGGGTTTAAGGCCTCCCAGATCTCTGACACCAAGGCAACTACTTCCAAAGTGCTCCCTCGAGTGACTCCTGTTGTTGCTCCCTTATAGATACGCACCTCTGCAGATCAAGCTCATGCAGACAATGTTCCACATCCTACTCCACTCGCTGTCATGCAGGCAATTGGAGTCCAGCGTTGTGCGGTATCGGCGGAAGAATCGACTAAAGAAGCTCTTCTGGCGGCCTCCGTCGACAACATCTCCAGCAACACTGCTGCTCGTCAGGATGAAGTGGGAATGGATGATGCCTCATCCTCTGCCTAATTTGCTGCTTTAGCTTTTATGTCTCTTTTGCGTAGTTGGAATGTCCTTTGCTGGAACGTTCGGGGTTTAAATTCGGATGCGAAACAATTAGCGCTCTCCGACGCTATTGCTACTAGTGGTTGTGCTATCGTCTGCTTGCAAGAAACTAAAATGCCTAGCATTGACCTTGCTTTTATTAAGTCATGTTGTCCAGGACGCTTTGATAAATTTGCTTACAGCCCCTCTTCTGGTGCCTCGGGTGGTATTCTCACGATCTGGAATTCGGCTTTATTTACTGGCACAGTTGTATCTACCGAAGAATTTGCACTCACAATTAAATTTTGGTCCACTCAATCAGCACAGTCCTGGGGATGAATGAAAAAATTACACTGATTGGCTCTATAATGTTCATATTCCTACTGATGAAGATTGGTTACTTCTTGGGGACTTTAATTACATCAGGGCTCCAGATAATAGAAATAAACCAGGGGGTGACGTTAATGATATGGCAACTTTCAATGACATCATTCGTAAACAGAATCTTACTGAAATTCCTATCAAAGGCCGCTCCTACACTTGGAGCAATATGCAGAAGGAACCGTTATTGGAACAACTTGATTGGTTTCTTACCTCCATCCATTGGACATCTGCCTACCCTAATACCTTGGCAAAACCACTAGGCAAACCCACGTCTGACCATACACCTTGTGTTGTTACCATTGAAACCAAAATACCCAGGTCCAAAGTGTTCCATTTTGAAGCTTATTGGGTTTTACATCCGGGATTCATGGAAGTCGTTCAAAAAGCATGGGCAAAGCTAGTTAAGTCCTCAAATGCAGCAACAACTCTTTGTAGGAAATTTAAACACTTGCGGCATGAGCTCAAGATCTGGAGTAAGAATATCTCTAAACTGTCCATTGCCATTGCAAACTCAAACAAGACACTTAAGGAACTTGATGATATTGAAGATAAAAGGAACCTCACCTTGCCGGAGACAAACTTCAGGAATATAATTAAGAAGCATCTTCTTAGACTTCTTGATTATCAACGACGGTACTAGAAGAAACGTTGCACCATTAGATGGGTCAAATTCGGTGACGAAAACTCGAAGTTTTTCCAAGCTCTTGCCACAGAAAGATTCAGAAAGAACAATGTTTCTTCACCGATGGCACCTGATGGTACATGTGTTGAAGATCACAATGGCAAAGAATCTCTACTTTTTAACGCTTATAAGGAGAGACTAGGAACTGCTGCACCCCGACAGATGAGGTTTGATCTTCCTACTCTCATAGAACCCACCCCTGGCCTTGACTCACTTACTATGCCATTTACCTCTGAAGAAGTTGACGCGGTGATCAAAGACATGCCAAGTGATCGTGCGCCCGGTCCGGATGGTTTTAGTGGTATTTTCCTCAAGACTTGCTGGCATATAATCAAACACGATATGTATGAGCTATGCAATCAATTTTATGAAGGCACCCTTAACCTGGAAAGTATCAATGAAGGCCTCATTACCCTAATTCTAAAAATCAGTTTGCCTTCAACAGTGAATGATTACCGACCGGTCACATTACTTAGCTGCTGTCTTAAAATGATCACCAAGCTTCTCGCAAATCGTCTTCAGAAAATTGTGTTACAAGTGGTCCACCACAACCAATATGGCTTCCTAAAGGGTCTCTCTATACAGGACTGTCTCGCTTGGGCATTTCAATATATACATCTTTGTCAAAAATCAAAGCGTGAGATCATGTTGCTAAAGCTCGACTTTGTTAAGGCTTTCGACACCATTGAGCGCACGGCCATGCTAGACATTATGAAGCACATGGGATTCAACGACCGTTGTCTTTCTTGGATTAGGTGTCTGCTCTCCTCGGGCAAATCTTCCATATTACTTAATGGGGTACCAGGACGTACATTTCACTGTAAAAAGGGGGTGCGCCAGGGCAACCCACTTTCACCACTCATTTTTGTCCTGGCTGCGGATCTACTTCAGGCGGCAATCAACAAAGCATTTAGACAAGGCCTTCTTCGTTTGCCTTTCCCGTGCCCCGGACAGACAGACTATCCTGTGATACAATACGCCGATAACACGATTCTTCTCCTCCCTGCATGTGTCACGCAAGCACAAACACTCAAGTCCATCCTGAATGATTATGCAAGCTCCATTGGACTCACAATCAACTTTCACAAATCAACCTTGATCCCCATCAACACGAGTATGGAGCAAAGTAAAGTCATCGCTGATATTTTTGGCTGCTCAATTGGGACAATGCCATTTACTTACTTGGGACTACCGCTTGGTACCACTAAACCCACCATCCATGATCTCATGCCACTTGTCTGTCGCATTGAAAGAAGTCTCACCTCCACAATGTCCATGATGTCTTATGGTGGGAAGTTATCTTTGCTCAACTCTACGGTCACGTCTCTGTTGGGGAACGTTGCAGAAAATAAAAAAAATTCCTACGTTTTCACCAAGATCAATCTATGAGTTCATCTAGCAACGAGAGAGAGGAGTGCATCTACATACCCTTGTAGATCGAGCGTAAGCGTTCAAGGGAACGGGGTTGAGGGAGTCGTACTCGTCGTGATCCAAATCACCGGAGATCCTTAGCGCCGAACGGACGACACCTCCGCGTTCAACACACGTACGGTCAGGGAGACGTCTCCTCCTTCTTGATCCAGCAAGGGGGGAGGAGATGTTGATGAAGATCCAGCAGCACGACGGCGTGGTGGTGGATGCAGCAGGGATCCCAGCAGGGCTTCGCCAAGCGTCTACGGGAGGGAGAGGTGTAGCAAGGGGAAAGGGAGGTGCCAAGTGCAAGGGTGCGGCTGC
>NC_041391.1:55688042-55693508 GCF_002162155.2 Triticum dicoccoides
GGGGGCCGGCCCTAGGAGATTGAATCTCCAAGGGGGGCGGCGGCCAAGGGGGTGCCTTGCCCCCCAAGGCAACTGGAGGCGCCCCCTCCCCTAGGGTTCCCAACCCTAGGCGCGGGGGAGGGCCAAGGAGGGGCGCACCAGCCCACCAGGGGCTGGTTCTCGTCCCACTTCAGCCCATGGGGCCCTCCGGGATGGGTGGCCCCACCCGGTGGACCCCCGAGACCCTTCTGGTGGTCCCGGTACAATACCGTGACCCCCGAAACTTTCCCAATGGCCGAAACTCGACTTCCCATATATAATTCTTTACCTACTGACCATTCCGGAACTCCTCGTGACGTCCGGGATCTCATCCGGGACTCTGAACAACTTTCGGTTTGCTGCATACTAATATCTCTACAACCCTAGCGTCACCGAACCTTAAGTGTGTAGACCCTAAGGGTTCGGGAGACACGTAGACATGACCGAGACGACTCTCCGATCAATAACCAACAGCGGGATCTGGATACCCATGTTGGCTCCCATATGCTCCTCGATGATCTCATCGGATGAACCGCGATGTCGAGGATTCAAGCAACCCCGTATACAATTTCCCTTGGTCAATCGGTATGTTACTTGCCCGAGATTCGATCGTCGGTATCCCAATACCTCATTCAATCTTGTTACCGGCAAGTCACTTTACTCGTACCGTAATGCATGATACCGTGACCAGACACTTGGTCACTTTGAGCTCATTATGATGATGCAGTACCGAGTGGGCCCAGAGATACCTCTCCGTCATACGGAGTGACAAATCCCAGTCTCGATCCGTGTCAACCCAACAGATACTTTCAGAGATACCCGTAGTATACCTTTATAGTCACCCAGTTACGTTGTGACGTTTGGTACACCCAAAGCACTCCTACGGTATCTGGGAGTTACACGATCTCATGGTCTAAGGAAAAGATACTTGACATTGGAAAAGCTCTAGCAAACGAACTACACGATCTTGTGCTATGCTTAGGATTGGGTCTTGTCCATCACATCATTCTCCTAATGATGTGATCCCGTTATCAATGACATCCAATGTCCATAGTCAGGAAACCATGACTATCTGTTGATCAACGGGCTAGTCAACTAGAGGCTCACTAAGGACATATTGTGGTCTATGTATTCACACATGTATTACGATTTCCGGATAACACAATTATAGCATGAATAAAAGACAATTATCATGAACAAGGAAATATAATAATAATCATTTTATTATTGCCTCTAGGGCATATTTCCAACAGTCTCTGCTTATCTATGCAATGTGCACTCTCAAGTTTACACCCAAGCTTATAGAGATGCTGGATCGAATCCGTAGAAGATGCCTGTGGAGGAAACAAACTGATGAGGGCGAACGATCAAACTCTCTTGCCGCAGGGAGCATGGTTTGCATGCCTAAGCAAAGTGGTGGTCTAGGTGTTCTGGACCTCAAGAC
Organism: Triticum dicoccoides; assembly: GCF_002162155.2. Taxonomy (NCBI): domain Eukaryota; kingdom Viridiplantae; phylum Streptophyta; class Magnoliopsida; order Poales; family Poaceae; genus Triticum; species Triticum dicoccoides. The sequence continues at coordinate 55,689,505 of NC_041391.1, forward strand.
ACAGAATGAAGCCCTGCTGCTCAAATTCCTCCACAAATTCTATAATAAGAAGGATATCCCTTGGGTTCAACTGACCTGGGACACGCTCTATGATCAAAAAATACCACATGCTTCCTACTTCGACGGATCATTCTGGTGGCGTGACATACTTAAACTCACACCGATCTTCAGAGGGATCACCAAAGTTAATGTGGTTTGTGGCATGACTACGCTGTTCTGGAAAGACATGTGGCTGTATGATCTACTGGCGAATACATACCCAAGAGCATTTTCCTTCGCCACCTGTGAAGACATCTCGGTCCAAGATTTATTGAGCTGCACTGGCCTACAAGAAACGTTCCACCTACCGCTTTCACCCCAAGCTTTTGAGGAAATCAAGGCATTCCAACTTGACACGACACACATGCAACCCATGTCCTCTGTTCATGATGTCTGGCATTATCTTTGGGGAGACGCAGAATACACTTCCAAGTAGTTTTACAACTTTGTCTTCCGCGAGACTCGTGCGCACAAGGCTTTTACTTGGCTCTAGAAATCGAAGAATACCATGAAGATAAAAGTGTTCGGCTGGCTTTTGATGCATGAAGAATAAACACCCGTAATATGCTCAAGCGGAGACATTACAACGTGGGGGATGATGATCATGATTGCCCACTTTGTGACTCACATGTTGAGGAAACCATTAATCACATGATCTTTGACTGCTTTTTTAGCGCTCAATGTTGGAACATCTTGTCTATTTCATGGACTTTGGACAACTGCCGACTCCGCAAGATTGAAACTGCAAAATAGACATGGGATGGGCCAATGTTCATGGAGGTTTTTCTAGTTGCTGCATGGAGCATTTGGAAGGAGAGGAACAACAAGGTTTTTAGACGTATTGCCCCGACTATCACTTCATGGAAGCATAGATTTACTACTGATTTTTGTCTCCTCACCCATAGAGTGAGGGATAGCCACAAGGAGTTCATTATCTCCTTCCTTGACAATCTGTAATTTTCTTTTGGGCTTACCATTTGGTTCACCCTCTTGGAGCTTTAGCTTTGTAACATGCTTGTACAGTTGACACACTGACTCTTTAATTTAATCACACAGTAGGAGCCTCTCCTACTGTTTTCAAGGTTAAAGAAAAACCTGGGTTACCAAAAAGAAATCAATCGCCATGTGTGAATTGATTGTGTTACCAAATAAAAGTTGGCACTAATCCGCGCCGGTGCGCCGGCCCAACCGTTTGACCGGTCAGCCCCTGGCCGTCCGATTCAGCCGCGCGCAGCCATCCAATTGGGTTTGCGTTCTCTTCTTCCTTCCCCCACTCGTCTTCATCCTGGTTTAGCCCTCATCCGTCATTGCCCGACGGAATTTTCTGTAGCCCCCCATCGCCCCTCCTCCCCCTGGCCTCGGCTCGCCATTGCCGCTCACCGTATTAGTAGACGTCGATCTGGCATCTTTGACCTCTGTCGTCGTCTTCTTCACGACATGATCCCGTCTCTTCCCCTCGTGTGTCCGACTCCTGCGGGTCAGCTGCACATTCTTCCCCCAAGCTCTGCACCCGTCTCCCCCGCACACATCTCGTCCTGCCTCCGGCCGCCTCGCCCCCCGTGACAAACCCACCGGCATCTCGCGCTGCTCATCACCGTGTTTGAAGTACCGTTGTAGCAAATATGCATGGATGTAGCAAAAATCTTTGCCGGTGGTAGCAAAACCAAAGAGCAGTTGCAGCAAAACGCCGTCGTGGCCATCGCGGGTTGCAGCTAATCCACGAACGGATGAAGCAAAATCCAGCGGTGGCTGTAGTAAAAACGTCACAGCTAAGTCGTGAAGCATGTAGCAAACAACAACGCCGGTACTAGCAAAAACATCAACTGTTGCAACTCCCGACCAAGGTCACAACTAATCCGTACATGGTTGTAGTAAAAAAAATCACCGGTGGTAGCTCTGCCATAACCGGTTGTAGCACACATAGTCTTCATTCCAGCAAAAGCATACAGCTTGTTGATCGCCGCCGTCGTCGCACGTCGCAGCTAAGCCGTGAAGTATGTAGCAAACAACGACGCGGATAGTAGCAAAGCGACAACGGTTGCAGCTTTTTTGGTATTGACAGTAGCCAGCCCTGACATGTCATCGTGATTGAAGCTTTTTACGATGCCGGTCAAAGCTTTTTGCGACGCCGGTTGTAGCTTTTTGCGATGGCACTGAGCGGTCCCAACATTTGGTGTCACGGGTTGAAGCTTTTTGCGGCGCTTGTGGTAGCTTCCTTGAACGCCAGTTGTAACATGGGAGGTGTCGCTTAATGCTTGCAGTTCCGGTGAGATTCTCCCAATAGCAAATGCTCAACGGCGTTGCCCATAGCAGATCGCAGTCTCCCCCGTCATCGTCTGCACCCGAGCTCACAAGCCATGGCGCCCGTAGCAGCTCGTAGGAGCCCCCGTCGCAGTCCGCCCCAAGCTCGTAAGCCATGGCTGCCCTGACCTTGAGCTCGCAGGCCATGGCGCATGGGAGCAGCACCCCCATGGAGGAGGTGCAACGTGAGGTGCGAAGGGAGGAGTGCTCGGAGCTGCCTGGTGCTATGTCGGAGGAGGTGAGCCAGAAAGCGAAGCGGAAAGCGAGGTCAACGCCGCGAGGAAAGGAGTAGATGCAGGCGTTGGGGAGAGGATAAGGTACACGTGTTCCCTTCCTGATGGCTAGCGCCAGCATGGCGAAGTTACCGGCCCGAGCGTTCATCCGGCTCACCGCGTGTAAACATTTCCCATAAAAGTTGGGTTTGTCCAGCCATATCGTTATCCAATAAAGGTTGGGTTTGTTTGGCCAAATGAGAAAACCAGTGAAAACCGGTGGAGGGAGGGAGGGAGGAAAATCGATCGAGGGGTGGGGAGTCGTACGAGGAGAGGCGTGACAAAAGGTGGGACGACCTAAGACGGGAAATGGAACCTTAGGGTTCTTTTAGGTAGTACTAGAATAATGCCTGTGCGTTGCAAAGGATATAAATATTCTATTACGCTAGTTCGTGATTTACCTGTCAATTATAATGCGACTGTGTAAATAAATGTTCATCAAATTCTAACGGTGAGTTATCTTATATTTTGATTAGAAATTTGGTAAGTAAACTAAAGTAGAATTGATTCAGAAGGTAAGTATATTAAGGTGATTGATTATCATATACATCGAAGGTTGGACGAAGGGGAGGTGGAAAAAAAGTGAAATGGGAACCTTATGTTCTTTTTAAGTAGTATAGAGAGAGATAGAGATAGAGATAGAGATAGAGATAGAGAAGAAATATAATATACGGATTTGCTAAAACTCATTCGAATGTTTTTTTCTTTGGTCTCATTTGTTTTTGTGGCCGTCAGATCGAAACGCTCCACGATTCATGTGTCCAGGTGGAGACTTCGCCCGACGGGGTAGCGCGGCCCATGTGTTGTCCCGCTGGCAGCCCATCTGTTGTTTTTTGTTGTATGGGCTGCAGCCTCCTCGCACTTCCGTCAGGCCCTGATGTGGATGTGCATGTGGATGGATCCGTTAAGTACACAGGAGAGGAGAGAAGGTACGTATATACTACTACAATATACGACAAGACTCCTTTTTCTTCTTCTTATCGTTGGCGGCTGCAGTACATGGAGCGCGGCGGATTTTTTTTGTCTCTACAGGTGGAAATCTTGTTCTATTTTTCTATTTTTCTTTCTTTTTTCGGGTTGTTTCATTTTTTTTGTTTAGGAGTTTTTTTTGTTTGAAGTTGCAACCGCCCAACCCGAGCGCAATCACAACTCAGCACGCCCAAGCGCAATTGCAAGACATATAACGTGACTGCAACCGGGGGTCGGGGCCGAGGGCTGTCGGCGCCGATGAAATCAGTTCCATTTTTATATTTATTGTTAGTTTTTTTTGTAGTTGCAACCGACACGGCCCGAGCGCAATCGCAACACAGCACACCCAAGCGCAATTGCAAGACATATAACATGACCGCAACCGGGGGTCGGGGCGGAGGGTTGTCGGCGCCAATGAAATCG
>NC_041391.1:55694871-55703945 GCF_002162155.2 Triticum dicoccoides
ATGAAATCGGTTCCTTTTTTTTATTGTTAGTTTTTTTTTTGTTGTAGTTGCAACCGCCCCGACCCGAGCGCAATCGCAACTCAGCACACCCAAGTGCAATTGCAAGACATATAACGTGACCGCAACTGGGGGTCGGGGCGGAGGTTGTAGTTGCAACCGCCTCAACCCAAGTGCAATCGCAAGTCAGCACACCCAAACGCAATTGCAAGCCATATAACATGACAGCAACCGGGGTCGGGGCGCCGATCCCGAGCGCAATCGCAAACTTAACACACCCAAACTTAACACCGCGACATTTATTATGATCATGACCAAGGGTCGGGGCGGACGGATATCAGCGCAAATGAAATCGGTTCAGTTTTTTTAGGCCTTCTTTGTTTTGTAGTTGCAATCGCTACAATTCGACCGCAAACAGCAACTCAACATAACCAAGTGCACCTGCAAGACGTATAATGTGACCACATCTAGGGGGTCAAGGGCAGTGTTTTGTCAGTGATGGCGAAAACTTTGTTTAATCATTTTTTACAGGTTGTCTGTTGTTTTTAGCTTTTTTTAGGTGGTTGTTAGTAGTCATTATTCTTTTCATATATCATAGTTATATAGTTTTTTTCACACACACATATATATATAATCATTTTCTAAGGATGAAAATAGTAGTAAAGCCACTAGTTCTTGTATATCCTTCTTCTTTTTTCTTTATCCTCAAGTCTATGGCAGGTGGCCCCTCCTTTAACGTATCTTTTTCCAGAGAGCCGTTAACATTTTTTGGTGGGTGTTGTTACTGTTTCAAATGAGATAGAAGCAGGGGAAGACAGGGGAGAGACGAGAGAAGGTCAAGCACGGGAGAAGTTTGAATGTCGGGCTCTCTTGTTTTTTTCTTGACAACCCAAAAAGGCCCACAACCCAAAAAGGCCCACAAGACAAAGGCCAACAACCCACAACTAACAAGGGAGAAGTTTCAACCCAATTGGGCTTTTCTATTTTTGTTTTGTGCGGGGGGAGAAAGGAGCCTGACGATCGGGCTGGGACAAATAACAACGACGTCATCGCCACGTCATTCGATTGAGACCATTTTTTTTCTCAGTCGAATGAGTTCCAAGCGCTCCCTATAATATATAAGTATATAAGTATATGTAGAGAAGAGAAGAGAAGATAGAGATAGAGATATAGATATAGAGATAAAGATAAAGATAAAGACTAGAGATAGAGACAGAGATTGCTCTGCATTTTCTTTTAGCATCAAATACTCTGCCGATTGAATTTGCCACCATTGATACTCTGCCGATTTGGTGCTGATTTTTCTTCAGAAAAGGTTGCTCAACTTTCCATCGGGCGGATCTACAGTTTTGGAAGTACGACCATGATTTACCTCTCTCTCAGATTTCCACGCAAATGATTCCTAGCTCCTCGGATCTTCTTGATCTCAGGGTTAATGATTTCCTTCGCAGGAGATCCACTTCCAGACTGAAACATGTACAGAGCCCTCCATACAAGAGCCTGAAACGTAGTTCCCCACTTCTCTTGTTACAGTACGAGGAAGGACATGGTGGTGAAGAAGAGAGCGGCAGTGATTGCGGCCCTGTCCATGCTCCTACTTCTCATGCTGTCCAGGCCATCCCATCAACAGTTCTCCAATTACTCCTGCAACTGCTACCGAGAGTGCTACTTAGGGTGCAAGCACGCCTTCCCGATGCTCTGCAAGGTCGTGTGTGGCGGCAGCTGTGATGACAAGAATGACCCTGTAGCCGCCTGCATGGTCGCCTGCACCAAGGACTCCCTATGCGGCGTGCCGGCGGCGCCATCCGGTAAGAGGACCTCCTACCACCTTGCTTTATGGGTGCGTTCGTAGAGGCACACTCATGGAATATGTCTGCTCTTTATGCTGTTATTTTGTTCTGATGATCTTGTGCTTGCACTGCCATTTTTGCATATGCAGGCGCCGCATATTGTAGCCATGCGTGCAACGATACGTGGGGTCGCCATGGACGGGCCAAGGTTCCTTGAAGATTGAAGATCCGGCCGATCATGGGATCATATGATGTCGAACTGCTGCACCAATGCAATAAAATGTATTTGGCTTCGGTGTACAACTTGTGATTGTGAGGAAGTTTGTGAATCTTATAATAAAGCCAGTTATCGATGGCGCATTTGGCAAATCCCTGCTAATTTTGACGTGTCTTTGATTTTACCTTTCTCTGTCCAGATTGCAAGAGCAAAATTGTCTATCTTCTTTTTGCGAGGAATAAGTAACGTAGGAGAGGATTAATATAACATGTAAAAGAATTCAAACATCAGCAAACTAACCGAAGCCTTGCATGAGTCTGAACAAAAGCAAAATAATTTGAAACAAATTCATCGGTCACACACAAAATGGGACATATATAAGCCGCAATTTGACGTGCGATTGGCCCGTCCTTATACAATCAAAAGAAAACAGTGAACATGAACACATGCAATACCAACTAAAAGGTACTCCTTCCGTAAGAAATATAAGAGCATTTATATCACTAAAGAATACAAGAGCATTTAGATCACTACTTTAGTGATCTAAACGACGCTTTTATATTTCTAAACAAAGGGAACAACTAATTAATTGTACTAGCCTTGCGGTTGTTTATCCTAACGACCCGAGTTTAGTTTCTAGAATTGATAATGTACAGGGAGAACCACTCATGAAGAAATATCTTGATACTGATTTAGAAAATTCCGAGGACCTTGCCTATCTTCATACTCATACTAAAATGGCCGTATGTATCACTAGTTGGTGCAGAGGCTGGGAAGTGACAATCTCTTCCATTTTAAAGAAGCACAAGCTACCTCACGAGAGACAGGGAGGCGACTACACTGGTGACCGCGAGGGCACCCGGGGCCGCCCCGGATGTCGGCGGGGCAATCGCTTTTGGGCTCTCTCCGGGACGATCTTCGACGAGGAGGACCGCACTGTGACCAGATTGGTGGCGGAGGTCCCATGGCCGATGCCGTCGGATATCATTTGCGAGTCTCTTTGGGTGGGCTATTCGGAAGAAGAAGTTGCCGGAACATCAACGTGATTGTTCTGTCAAGCGATCAGCCTTGGGATGGATAGAAGGGGGAAGATAAGGTCGAGGTTCTCCGGCGAACGGCTCCGACGATCATTCGGCCATCGAAGGGACCAATCCCCACGGTACGTTTGCCGGCGCTTACTTTGCAGTATTTCATTGATTCCCATTCTTGGACTGTATTATCACGACGGAAGAAAAAACGGCCAATGGCAACGCTGGTGCCGGCGCCGGCGGCCGACCAGATCGGGGCGATCGGGGAGGCTCGGTGCCTGCGTTTGAATTCGTTGTTGGGCCAGTCTGGGCAGAAATCAGTGCAGGGGTATGTGGGATCAACAGGCACTAGGTATACGGCCTAGTGCAGAGCCGAGGATGTTGGGCCGCGTGCAAATATGATCGAGGACGTAATGGGGACGAGTGGACATGCCTGGCTTTGTTTTGACTGCAGTTAGAGCATCTCCAACAGGCGCGCTAGATATGGCGCGCGAGGGGGGGGGGGGAATATGTAAGCAAAGCTGCCTAACAGTAGATATATTCATATGTATAGTTACATTTTAGTAAAAAAAAATACAACTTACAGGCACATATCTACCAGTCTAACCAAAAGAGAAGATTTTACTGTGCGAGATTCGTTCACCCCATCCCCGAGAATGTCAAGAGGAGCAACCCAACATGTCCCTGTATCATACATAGTTTTCTAACAAGAACGACAATCACACATCCAACACACTGAAGCACACACTCGCGTGTATACATCATATGTATATTCAACTCAACAAAGAATTCAAATTCAAACATTAGCAAACTCACCGAAGCCTACACGGGACTTGCTACTGAATAGATGCAAATTTGGTTAAAGAAAGAGAGAATTGTGCAAATTCAATTCACAGAAGGTGTCCTTCCAGGCAGCTACTCCCTCCGTTCCAAAATAGATGACTCAACTTTGTACTAACTTTACTAAAGTTAGTACAAAGTTGAGTCATCTATTTTGGAACGGAGGGACTACTTCACATCCCCAGGAACTTGAAATAGCAATCTGTCCATCACTACTACCAAACAGCATTGTTTGAAAACTGCATTCGGTTTTCTTTCTACATCAGCACAGGTCTCTTCACCATGCGCTTGTCTAATCGGTTTATGATCCAAGGTTATTTTCAGGTGCGCACTAGGCCACTAGGGGCTAGTAAGTGGCAGTAGGCACCATCTTGTTTAGGAAATCAATGCCATGGCAAAAATGGCAACAAAATAGCCAAGCCTGAAATTGTGGGTAATCTGATGTGCTAGCAAATACTGCAATTCTTTGTCGTGTTACACTACAAATTTTCCGGGTCAAATACCGATATTGCCCTCAAAACTCCAGTACATAAAGACCACATATCTGTCTGTCTAAGTGAGCCACCAGTCACCTGAAAACTCCCACATCAGTTCCTTTCCTACTCTCTTGTCATAGCTCGTGCAAATAAGGAGAGGGGATGGCGGTGCAGAAGAGGGCCGCCGCCATTGTCACGCTGTGCCATCCAAACAACAGGTGGACGCCATGTCCTTCTGCAACTGTTACCAGCAGTGCCACGACGGGTGCAGGCACAGCGTCCCTTGGTGGCTTTGCAACGTCGACTGCGCCGGGAAATGATGCTGCGAGTGACGATTGACGATTGAAGCCCAAAACCAATTTGTTTTTGTTTTTTTTTTTTTTTGAAAAAACTGCAAAATGAGGCTGCAGTGCCTTTTTTCAGAAAAAAATTACTTTTTTAGAAAAACAAAAAAAATTCTATTTAGTATTTTTGAATATACAGCACAATCACATAGGCTCAAGTATACTCATCCTACGGGTGGAAAGGGGTAGTGGATAATCCGAAATATCCGATATTCATATTCGAGAAAATGCCTATTCGTATCCGAAATATCCGCTTCCAACCCAAGACATCCGTTTCCGTATAGCGGGCCACTGGAGTCCGTGCCAATTCGGTCATATACGCCTCCCCTCTCCTTGCCTAAGCAGCACTCTCCTCTTCTCTGTTTGCCCTCCTCCGCACTGCCGCGACCAGATTTCCGCTGGTATCAGTGCTCCGCCGTCATCTCCAACTCAGCGCTTCGCCACCGGATACCCCAACACACACCGCCGCCGAGTAGGTCGCCACCAGACCAGGTTGCCGCCATCCCGGGTAGCAGCCAAGTATGTGAACCATAATGAAATAGAACGCACTCACTGCGCCCAACCCATCACTACTAGGGAAAAGGCTAGCAGCAGCGCGGGTTTTAGGTGTATCAGTAGCGCGGGGACCGGCGCTACTAATAAGGCTCTACAGCTAACACGTAGCAGTAGCGCGTGCTCACCAGCGCTACTGCTACACAAGTGTAGCAGCAGCGCGCTTAATGGAAGCTCGCTACTGCTAGTAGCTCTAGCGCGCTTTGCCTGGACGCGCTACTGCTATCGTGGCACTGCTGCTAACTTTTCTCCACTCGCTACTGCTAATTTTAGTAGTTTTTTGTTATTTTTTCGGCATATTTGTTTTGTACTTGAACAGGCTTTATAGAAGAATCTTTAGCACATACAAATGTCATCATGATACACATACAAATGCCTGCGAGACCACAAATGTAATCATAGCATATACATACAAATAGTCTCATCATAATCATCATCCAACACAAAATGGTATCTTGTCATCATCTCGAAAATAGCGATACATGTAAGTCTCGAATACTTGCAACTACAACGTCATCCATCTAAACAAAGATATACGCGAGAAGAGCTATCACTAATAGTGAGAGCGGAACTATGCAGTACATGAGGTGGCAGTTACGAGTCCTCTCTCGTGCTAGCGTGAACCTCAAGTAACTAGCTTCTCCTTCTTGTCTTCTTTTGAAGCCTTTATGGCTGGCGCCCGAGAACCCATTCACTTGCGCCTGACACTCATGCCACTCGTTGTACACCCCCGGAACCTTCCATTTGTACACGACATAGCACTTCCATCTCGCCATCAAGAAACTAGGTACCTGTTAGAGATGCATGTTCATGAAGAGGATGTACAATCATATATATGCAAAAAAATATACTAGAGCAACACCGAAAAAGAAAAGATTAGCAACTATATGCAACATACAGTACGCAAACTAATCAACTAGAGGTACGCAGGTCATTGTACGCAAACTAACAAAGTAGCATTACGCAAGTTCGGCAGGGACCGTGGACATCACAAAGTTTCATCGCTACAAAAAGTATACAAGTTCAACCGACACATATCATCATCATCGGCATCATAAATCACTAGAAGTTCCATCCTTCCATATCATAGAGGATGGACCCTAGCTTCTTGAACGACGTGAGGTCTAGACGTTGCATGCCAATGCGAGTTCGGACGTCAGCTCGCAATATAGGGCCGTGGTGGAACATCCCCTTCTCATCGAAGACTTCTTTCATGATGATCGTCGCAATGTCCCTTTGAATGCGAAAGAAGTCATATCTAAGTTTATAATCCCCTTCTCCATGAGATTCTAGCCACTTGTGAATATGATCATCATTTCTGCTTCTCATGCAAAGCTTTTGGTGATCCGTGTTAAACTGAATCATGAGATGGACGATGTAGAATCCATCCTTCTTGCTTGGTTTTGGGACATGGATGCAGGAGAAGTTAGTTTTATGCGCGAAACCCATCTTCTTGTTCCTTTGTTTCCTGATCTGCATGTGGCCACCTCTAATGTTGAAGCCTTGGAGAGCATCATCTAGAATATTCATTATGTGGGTGTAGTCTTTTTTCTCGTAGTCTCTGGAAGGGTCAAAATACACGGCGTGGGAGACTTGCGGGTAAAGAACGATAAGAACGGCGCGCCCGTTGCTAAGGGGAAAAGACACTTCAAATTATTCCCCATAGAGAGAGAAGGAATGATTGAAATGTACGAAAGGGTTGTCCGGAACTGACTTACTTTGGATGATAAGGCACGAGGACAATTTCCCGGTCCTTATTCTGTACCATGAAGTTTTGGAGGTACTCCCTAGCAGTTTCACGCTCAAAGTCGCCGAGACTCAAGAAAGACTCGTGCATGTAGTACGGATCCGCCACACAAATTTGCGAGACTTCTTCACTCTTCATGACGGAGCTCATATGTAGCGCAAAAAGGCGGACGATTGTAAAATCGAGCCGCCTTGTCAGAAACATCTCAAAGATATGGTCAAACCGCAGGAAGAACACCTCCGCGGGCCGTGTCTCGACGTATCACTTCCCCTCAGGCACACGAGTCGCGTATGTCGGATATCCTGGATCCTTTGAGGCTAGTAGGCTTTTCTCAGTCGACAGCACATGGTCGTGCAGTCTCCTGAGATCCCATGATAGTGCCTCCAACGGTTTCGGCGGTAGCATCGGCTCGCCCGTGAGATGGAACATGGCCGCACCTTTCACGGGTACACGCTCTTCAGAATGCATCGTTTGGTTGCTATGTGCTCTGGCTTGTTTCGAGGCAGCTATCTTTCCTGATCTCTTCCTCTCCTTTTTCTTGGGCATACCTTCCAGACCTTTCCTTAACCCTTGCCCCAGTGTTCCCGGGCTAAGTACTGTACGACCCTCGCGCCCGGCTAGTTGAGCCTGTGTTGAGGCAGCATCTTCAGGCGTGTCCTGTGAGGATTTCATGAAGAGAGACTTTTTGCAATCCCTGCTACGACCTTCCTGCCCGGGCATATCATCCATATCCTCATTAGCAAGCTGATAGCCCGATTCGTCATATGATTGACTCATCATATCTATGTCACAGTCATACGCGTTTGTATTGAGGAAACCCATAGGGTCGACCTCCGTCTCATTATCCATTCTCTGTTCTACAGGACAAATTACATCAGCCAGTACTATTACACCCCCTTCATCATGTCGTCCACCGCTCTCACCCGGCACTACAGGAGCTGGTAATTGCGTAGGCGGGGTGGTGGTCTTCGCACATGCTTGTTGATGTGTGGTTATTGGTGTGCTCTCGTCCGGCTCCAAACGAATAAGATTCTTCGGCCATAGCAGCACCCAACCCTTGCAGCTTCCAATCTATGGCGAGGTCTCGCCGTCCGCTCCCACATGCTGTACTGGAGGAGGCAAATCCTCATGCCCCGATTTCACACTGGACAAGCTAACCCTGAAGTGCCCAGCGGGGATCGGCTGGTTGTGGAATGTGGGTTGCAAGGGGTCCATTATCATCCCCTTTCCCACGTCCATCTTCTGGCCTTTGATCAAGTAAAGTATGGTGCACGGGGTTTCTTTCGCCTGCAAACACATATGTCTGTGGCGTAAAACATCCGAAAGGCAACAAAAATGGAATAATGATAACTGGAACCAAGTTAGTAGCAAAATCATTTCTGCAGGCAGTTACAGCTGCATTGACTGCCTGCTGTAGCAACTCATATTTGTCCTCGGCTGCTTTTTTCGCGTCCTCGGCTGCTTTTTTCTCGACCGCAAGCTTCACCTTCGCGTCGATGTCCGCCTGACTAAACTTCTTTTTCTGCTTCTTGGCCTCCGGGCCCTCGTTGTAAAACACCTTCCACGTGGCGCCGTCTCCAGCACCGTGCACACGACCATATTGCGACCGCTGGCCCAAAGGGAGTCCCTTCAGTCCGGCGTAACATAGGCCACTCGGATCATTTACCAAAATTGAACCAAAGCATCACATGTCCAAATGACATGTTCAAATTCCAAACATGACATGTCCAAAACATGACATATCCACATATCACATGTCCAGTTCAAATTTGCATATAAATTCAGCCTACCCAAATTTGCTTTAGCAAGGGATGTTGATTTGGACAATTGCTTAAATGCTCCTTTTCTTTTAACTACAATTGCTTAACCCTAAATTTATGTCCTATTTTAAAATCTAGCTAAATTCAGCGTACCTAAACATACTGCCCTAACTAAAACCTAAGTAAATTAACCGAAGAACCCTAGCTAGCAGAGAGAGAGGGGGGGCGGGGGTTTATAGAGGGTGAAGGGGCAAGCAGGCAGGCCCGACGATAGCCGAGGTAGGGAGGGGAGGAAGCAGAGGAGGGAGGCGAGGGCCGACGGG
>NC_041391.1:55704518-55710230 GCF_002162155.2 Triticum dicoccoides
GCTGACGTTTTCGTTTTTGAGTCAGCTTCTTTCCCTTCTTGTTCATCGAAGAATAATTGAGCCCCTCATTGTGACTTTGCCTTTTCCATGGAGTACGATTTTTCTTAGGTAATGTAGTATTGATTCTTCTTTTGACGTATACTTCATCATCATCGTCATCTTCCCTCATTGGGTTGCCGTACTGATCATAGTCTTCCTCGTTGGTGACTCCATCCATTCTAATGATGTTCCTTTTGCCTCTCCTCACGACAACATGGCTGGGATTGCATGGGTCGGTTATGAAGAAGCATTGTGTCACATGCTTAGCGTGTACCCATGGCTTGTTTTTTGCGATAGCGTTCACGGTAGCGCTCTTGGCGTCGGGTATAGTCATGGTAGTGAAAATCCGGTTTTCTCTTTCGACATTCTTAGCCCATCTGACATGGAACATCGTCGTGTTGTGCAGTCCAGAGTAGTCAAGCTCCCAGATCTCCTCGACCCTTCCATAAAATCGTTCAGTTGCGTCGTTGTCGCTGCCGGTCATGCATTCCATCGTCACCCCTGAGTTATGATCATCACTATCCATATCTTTGGCCTCCGTGTAGAACATGTATCCGTTGATATCATATACCTGTAGGTTACGAGGTTGGGCGAGGGGCCATGTGCTAAGGCGTATATGAGCAATCCGTCCTTAGAGCCCTCCTCCGGGGGATTAGCAATAATATGCTCTTTGAACCAATGCAGGAAAGTGGAGTTGTGCTCTCTAGTAACTTCGGCGTCCGTCCTGCATACCCCCCGGTCATGATACTTCTTTGCGATAATTTCTTTGTGCAGTGCCACGAAAGGATCTACCTCGTCTAGGTGTTGTAGCACTACCAAGTTTTCTCTGTCAAAGTCGCTGCGTCGATCTGAGTATGCCACGTGCAGTTCCCTGCGACCGTTGCAGTGACCTTCTCCTTCGAGCCTCCCATCGTGCTTGTTAACGGGCAAACCAACACTAACACCAGGCGGCTGGTCTGCGCCATATAGAAAATTCTCAAAGAAAGAGATGCACTCTTGTGTCAAATAGCCCTGGACGATGCTTCCATCCGGACGGGACATGTTACGAACGAATCCTTTGATGATCCCATTCATCCTCTCAAACGGCATCATGTTGTGCAGGAATGACGTCCCCAGGTCTATTATGTCATCCATAATATGGACACACAGATGCACCATTACATCAAAGAACGCGGGCGGGAAGTACATCTCAAGCTCATTCAGTATCACAACAATCTCTTCCTATAGCCTTCGGAGCTGCTTCACACTGATTGACTTTCGAGAGATGATGTCGAAAAAGTTGCAGAGACCAATAAGCGTGTCACGGACGTGCTTGTCCATTATCCCTCTAAGGGCAACATGTAGTATCTGCGTCATCATCACATGACAGTCATGGGACTTCATCCCGCTGAACCTTTTCTTGTCCGTGTCTAGATATCTGCTTATCTTGCCATAGTAACCGGAACTAACTTTGACTCCGGTAAGGCACTTAAAGAATTGATCGATCTCAGCCTGACTTAAGGTGAAGCAAGAAGGGGGGCAATAATCCTCTTTCTTTATTTGCTTTCCCTTCTTCTCCCGTGCCTCTGTCTTCGTCTCTGTCTCGTCTGACATTTTACGGGGCGGCATGTGCAGATCTTCCCTGATTTTCAAATCTTGCAAGTCTTTTCTTGCCTTCGGCCCATCCTTGGTCTTATCCGGCATGTTCATCAGTGTTGTGAGCAAGCTCTCAAGGACATTCTTACAGATATGCATTTGATCAAGGCAATGAGGTGTATCGAGTTTGTGCCAGTACTCCAAGTCCCAGAACACAGACCTCGTCTTCCATACCTTCAGCAGCAGCTCCGGCGCCTTTCTCGTCGTCTTTCCCGGCGCGGGGCACTCCTTCCAGTTTTTCAATAGCTCATCGATTTCGGCACCGCTACGCTTACGTGGAGGTCCTCGATGCTCAGCGTGACCATTGAATAGATCTCCACGGTTTCTCCACGGGTCGTCCTGTTCGAGCCATCTTCGAAGCCCCATGTACACGATTTTCCCAGACCCGCCATCTTTCCTTGACGTTAGCTGCTGAGATGTCGTATCATCCATGCACCACGTGCATCCGCAATATCCATGGCACACCTGGCCTGCCACATATCCGTAACCGAGATAGTCGTGCACTGTCGTGATCAACGCGGCTCTCATGTTGAAATACTCGCCTTTGCTGGCGTCCCATGTCTTGGCCGGTGTTTTCCATAACG
Source organism: Triticum dicoccoides (assembly GCF_002162155.2). Classification (NCBI taxonomy): domain Eukaryota; kingdom Viridiplantae; phylum Streptophyta; class Magnoliopsida; order Poales; family Poaceae; genus Triticum; species Triticum dicoccoides. Next base: position 55,706,777 of record NC_041391.1, read on the forward strand.
TGTCTAACTCCTCTTGAAGTAGCCCCAGATACAAATTAATATTATTTCCTGGTTGTTTCGGCCCTTGAATAAGCATGCTCATGTGAATGTACTTAAATTTCATGCACAACCAGGGGGAGGTTATACATCCATACAAACACGGGCCATGTGCTATGGTTGGTGTTCTGGTTGCCAAACGGATTCATGCCATCGGTACACGCGCCGAGCACGATGTTCCTTGCATCACATTCAAAATGCCGATAGAAGGTGTTCAACGCTCTCCACTGGCTTCCATCCTTGACGTGTCTCAGCTTCGGATAATCTCCATCATCGGGCTTCTTCCTCTCCGCGTGCAACCGCATTAGCTTTGCTTCCTTGGGAACTACAAAATACCTCTGGAGACAGGGAGTGATCTGTTGGAAATATTCCCTAGAGGCAATAATAAAATTATTATTATATTTACTTGTTCATGATAATTGTCTATTGTTCATGCTATAATTATGTTATCCGGAAATCATAATACATGTGTGAATACACAGACCACAACATGTCCCTAGTGAGCCTCTAGTTGACTAGCTCGTTGATCAATGGATGGTTACGGTTTCCTGACCATGGACATTGGATGTCATTGATAACGGGATCACATCATTGGGAGAATGATGTGCTTGACAAGACCCAATCCTAAGCATAGCACAAGATCGTGTAGTTCGTCTGCTAGAGCTTTTCTAATGTCAATTATCATTTCCTTAGACCATGAGATCGTGCAACTCCCGGATACCGTAGGAGTGCTTTGGGTGTACCAAACGTCACAATGTAACTGGGTGGCTATAAAGGTACACTACAGGTATCTCCGAAAGTGTCTGTTGGGTTAGCATGGATCGAGACTGGGATTTGTACTCCGTATGACGGAGAGGTATCTCTGGGCCCACTCGGTAATGCATCATCATAATGAGCTCAATGTAACCAAGTGGTTGGTCATGGGATCGTGCATTATGGAATGAGTAAAGTGACTTGCCGGTAACGAGATTGAACGAGGTATTGGGATACCGACGATCGAATCTCGGGCAAGTAACGTACCGATTGACAAAGGGAATTGTATACGGAATTACTTGAATCCTCGACATCGTGGTTCATCCGATGAGATCATCGTGTAACATGTGTGAGCCAACATGGGTATCCAGATCCCGTTGTTGGTTATTGGCTGGAGAGCTGTCTCGGTCATGTCTGCGTGATTCCCGAACACGTAGGGTCTACACACTTAAGGTTCGATGACGCTAGGGTTATAAGGAAGATATGTATGTGATTACCGAATGTTGTTCGGAGTCCCGGGTGAGATCCAGGATGTCACGAGGAGTTCCAGAATGGTCCGGAGGTGAAGATTTATATATGGGAAGTTATCATACGTTCAGTGGAAAAGTTCGGGGGCATATCGGTATTGTACCGGGGCCATCGGAGGGGTTCCAGGGGTCCACCGGGAGGGGCCACCTCTCTCGGAGGACCTCATGGGCCGTGTGGGAAAGGGAACCAGCCCCTAGGTGGGCTGGGCGCACCCCCCTTGGGTCCATGCGCCTAGGGTTGGGGGGGAAACCCTAAAGGGGGTGCCCCCTTGCTTGGGGGGCAAGCCCCCTCCCCTTGCCCCCCCTCTAGATCTCATCTAGAGGGGGCCGGCCCCCTTCCCCCTTCCCCTATAAATAGAGGGGCGAGGGGAGGGCTGCACACCACATCCAAGGCGCAGCCCCTCCCCTCCCAAACACCTCTCCTCCTACGATTAAGTGCGTGGCGAAGCCCTGTCGGAGTACGGCCACTCCATCACCACCACGTCGTCGTGCTGCTGTTGGAGCCCTCTTCCTCAACATCTCCTTCCCCTTGCTGGATCAAGAAGGAGGAGACGTCACCGCTCCATACGTGTGTTGAACGCGGAGGTGACGTCCGTTCGGCGCTAGGATCATCGGTGATTTGGATCACAACGAGTACAACTCCATCAACCCCGTTCTCTTGAACGCTTCCGCTCGTGATCTACAAGGGTATGTAGATGCACTCCTCTCTCTCGTTGCTAGATGACTCCATGGATTGATCTTGGTGATGCGTAGAAAAATTTTATTTTCTGCAACGATCCCTAACATGATCGGTAAGTACCATACAACTTTCTGGGGACATTTCTTCCCGGCCTTCTTGTATCGAGAAGCATTGCACTCCGGATAGCCTGTTTTTTCCGCGTGCTCCTTCCGATAAATTATGCAATCGTTGATTCATGCATGGTATCTAACGTGTGGCAGATCAAGAGGGCACACGATCTTCTTGGCCTCATCAACACTAGTAGGACATAGATTACCCGCGGGAAGAACATCCTTTAGGTACTTGAGATGCTCATCGAGGCTAGTGTCGGTCCATTTGTTTTTAGCCTTCATCTTCAGGAGTTGGAGCATGAAACTCAAGCGGGTCACCTCAGGATTGCAACCATCGTACAATGGAGTGTTCGAGTCTACCACCAGTTACTCTAGCTTAGCCTCCTCTCTAGAAGCAGCTCTCTCAGTACTCGTCTCCTTGCGAAGCAATGCTTGAACATGAGGGTCCCGCACGATTGAACTTAGCACCGACGAACTCTGCTGCGTGGAGTCCATGTCGTTCTCTCCGCCGCCATGTCCGGCCCCTTCTCCGCCGCCATGTCCGGCCTCTTCCTCGCCGCCATTATCGATCATCTCTTCGTCTTGCCTCGTGTCATCATTGCCTGCCCCGTCGGCATCCTCAACATCATCATCCTCATCTTCAATTATCCACCAAGTATAGCCATCCATGAAACCAGTCATGAGCAAGTGCGCTTCGACACAACCATCGTCATGGGGGTCGAGCCAAACTATTCCTTTACATTTTCGACACGGACATAAAACCTCTGTCCAGTTATTTTCCTTCATGTCCTGCACCGCTGACCGCAATCACCTGTCCACCATCGTTCCACTGATCATCGTCAACTATGCACGGTAATAATAAACAAATTGATTATAAAAATGCGTGCATGCATCAAAGTCATACAAAAATTTGGCATGACCTTCCTTAAAATAGGACATATATAGATCTAGAGTTTTCCCGGAATTCGCCAAAACGGAAATAAATCGACATTTCGACAAAACATAGGCAACTCAAAAGCACAATTTGGCGTCAACTCATGCCACACACACAATTTCCATAAACATATCACACACACATAAACATTTTTCCATTTTGCAAAAGCATGAAATTTTAATCACCTCTATCTCGAGATCGAGCACACGGTGTAGATGATGTTGTAGGGAGATCAAAAGTGCACAAAGCTCTTCTTGACAAAGATAGATCTAGTTAGGGGGCAAATAGGTCAGTTAACTAAATGCTACATCTAGCTAGCTACCTAATTTGGGAGGAGACAACTTCAACTAGTGGAGGGGGAAGGAAAAAGAGAAAGGAGATGCATTAATGGAGGTGGTGTAGTTAGGTAGGAGTA
>NC_041391.1:55710641-55753829 GCF_002162155.2 Triticum dicoccoides
AGTAGTGAAGAGAGAGAAAGGTAGGTAGAAGAGGGAGAGTAATGGGGGAGAAGTATTGAGGAAGAAGAAGAGTGAGAGTGGGAGCATGTGGGAGGTAGGGGAAAGGGAAGAGAGGAGGGGGAGGGGGAGGGACGGGTGGGGAAAAGGTGGTGGGTTGGTGCGGATTAGCAGTAGCGCGGGACGTAAAACGCGCTGCTGCTAAAAGAGTAGCAGCAGCGCGCTTTCGGCAAGGGCGCTACTGCTAACCGGGACCAAAAGTGTGCCCAATTTGAAATTTAGCAGCAGCGACCTCAGAAAAAGCGCGCTACTACTACAGTTATAGCAGTAGGCGGCTCGTGGCACCGCGCTGCTGCTAAATGGAATTTGGTGGGAACTGTCGGTCGATATTTGTAGCAGCGCGGGTTACACCGAGCGCGCTACAACTAAAAACTTGTCGGTAGCGAGTTTTCCACACCCGCGCTACTACTAATTAGCAGCAGCGCTCCTTTTTGAGCCGCGCTGCTGCTAAGATTCTGTGTATAAGATTTTCCCTAGTAGTGCATCCTGAGCAACAGCACCATCAACATGAATTTTGACCACGCCCGGTGGAGGCGATGCAAGCAAGGTAGCTTGCTTACTCTCCATCTAGCGTGCGTTGGCGGCAAGGAAGGGGGCATTGGAAAGACTAGACCATACACATTAATTAGTACAAAAAAGAGGCATTCGGGAAGCGACTAGTCGGGACACCGCCCTGGTACGTCAAACACCCCCATAATTTCACCCCACGCTCTACGTCTTTGATGAAATGCCCAAAACAGTTTTTGACTCTTTCGACCATTACGTCCAGATCACCAATGGATTCGTCATGAAATAATGGCTATGGAAACGATTCACCGATGAAGGGACAGCTCGCACACATGATTTCGAGAAGCCCGGTGTTCAGGTCCGCCTTCTGGAACAAGAGGCAGACAACATTGCCAACTTTTTGGAGATGCATCGGCAACTGCCAGATCAACAGGTTCATATGCAACTTCTGGATGATCTTGTGGAGCATATGTGGGTCCACACTGGAAATCAGTAAACTTTGCCCCTAATTTATCAATTATGCACTATGAACAATATTTATGTTTGAACTACGTTTGGAACTTTGGATCATGTACTATTAAGTATAAACTATTTGTATTTGTGTGCAACAAAGCTATGTTTGTCAAAATGATCGACGTGCATGTGTTTGCATGGATTTGATGTTTTGAAAATAGGGACCGTGGTTGCAAATGCCAAGTTTTGATGCATGTCCGGTCATTGTCTGTGGGCGCATCCGGGTGTGTTCGCGAACGTATAGGGACTCGGATTAGCTACTTCCGGTTGTAGATGCTCTAAGCTCATACAAATAGATATTTGAAACCTTCTCAGGTATTTTTGTCAATTACTATTATGTAGAGGGACTGGTAGATCATAACCAAAAGATATCAATCAAAGGCAATGATGCAACTGGTAGAAGTAGACAAAATAAAGATCCACGATGCACAAGAGAGGCGGACCCCTTGCGTTTTGTCAGCGGTCCGGTGGCTCCCAGTTCTGGAAATCCGTCATTCAGTTGTTGCCTGTCCTACGCATTGGGACCTCCATCTCGGTGGGATCAAGGACTGACACCCTATTCTGGTTCGATAGGTGAGCTGGCGATTCGCCATTCGCGGTCCGCTTCCCAGACCTATTCTCCATTGCGATTGACCCTCGGGTCTCTGTCGAGACGGCCCTTATTGACTTAGGGCATCTCGTGTTCCGTCGCCCTTTTGGGCTCGCGGAAATAGCCTCTTGGGATGACCTCCTAGACATCATTGTGCTCCACGAGCCGGACCTTGAGTCGACGCGCGACCGCGTGTCCTGGCGGAGCCCTGGGCTGATTCTCCACGAAGTTCCTCTACCGCGCCATCGAAGCCACCCTCGTGCCAGCCCCCTTCAAGGTGATCTAGGCGATCCGTCTGCATCTGAAGATCCGAATCATCTTGTGGCAATGGATCCGTGGACGTATCCCGCCTGGCGTCGAGGTGTTAAAACGTAATGGCCCTGGGGACGGGCTTTGCCCTCTATGTGGGACTCCAGAGGATTCGAACCACATCTTCTTGTCATGTGTCTCGGCTCAGTTTCTTTAGAGTTGCGTGCGCGAGATGTTCGGTGGCAGTTGGTGCCACACCAACTCCCCGGACCTCTTCGTTGAAATTCAGGCCTCGCCCCTGCGTGTCGCCACATTAGGTGGCTGACCATAGGTGTTCTTTCCTGGACGCTCTGGACGGTTCAGAATAAGCTAGTCATCTAGCATATTCCCCTTCGACGGGCCACTGACGCGGTGTTCAAACTTTGTGGTTTCTTGCAGCTTTGGCGGCCTCTTAGCCGTCTTCAGGACTGGGATGCCATCAACATCATCATCTTCGAGCTTCGTGCGATGGCTCTCCGATTGGCGCCGCCGCTTCCACCGCCGCCTCCTGAGCCTGTAGTGCCTTTTGGCACTCTGGTATCACCGGCTTTTTTGTTTCTTTGGGCTTGTTGAGCTGTGCCCTTAGCAGAACCCCCAGGTACTATTTGTTGTGAGACCTGTTTGTGTGTTTGTGATTTTGTATGTGGTACTTGGTGGCCCTTGGTGGTTTGCTTTATTTATAAAGCGGGGCGAAAGCCTTTTTCGGTAAGAGAGGCGGGAGAACATAGTAAATACTCCCTCTGTAAACTTTTATTTGAAGTTAGGTGAAAGCATGAAGTGAATGAAAAATCTTATGAGGAAGGGATAAGGAAGGATGTCCTAGAGGAAAGATGCAACACACACCCTGCCATGAAAGCATGGTGAGGAATAGCAAAGTAAACTGTCATACAGAGAATCTTGGAGTCCTCACTTGAAATTTAGTAACTGAGAAATGGTAGTAAAAAGGAACCATTTTTTTTTTGACTGAGAAGTGTCGGGTATGCCTGCGATAGTAGTTCTTGTGGAAGACTAATTCTCCACGGATGAGGATTAAACAATCGATCTTATAAACTCAAGTATGCATACAACATAAATAATGAGTCCAACAACACGGTGGTCCCGTCTTATACACCGGTGACGAGAACACAATAAATACACGGTGGTTTTTCACCCAGCTTTAGACCCTCAGATGGGTAAACGCCCTACTTCCTGCTATGAACATAACAATGCGAGATTACAAGTTACAATTGTCAGATGAATCCGCCCCTCCCCCGCAAGTGTTCTCTGGCTTTATATAGGCAGACTAGATCGGCAAATAAGGAAATCTATCCTCCAAGTGCTTCCCGCCGACCGGTCTCGTGCAGTTACAACACACATAAATCTCGTAATAGCCTATCCGGTATATAGTGTGTCTATGTTCATCTCCTCCAAGTGTCTTCTTTGATGCTTCGTGGTGTGGGCCTGAAGGTCCATAGACGTTGTATCCATAAATCTAAGCAAGTCGACTCAGCCTGGTATAGCCCTCAGATTTTGTATTCATAATCACTGATACCTCTAGACACTATAGGACCTCCGATGAAAATTGGAATTTAGATGTGCATTTTCAAAGAATTAGGACTAAAATAGCACCTCTAAAATATGATTATGACCTCTAATGCGCTTTACTCAAATCTAAGCATATATATAAACAACAGAAACATAAATGTCAATACAAGTGAGCAAATAAAAATGAAAATGAAAATATTCATAACTTAAAAAATTTACGTATCATAGAAAAAATGTTCATGTATCTACCACAAATAAGAAATGTCCATGCACATTTACTAAAATGTTGACCCTACACATGCAAATGTTCCTATAGAGTCATGAACTATCCCATGCCATAGATAAACATACCTTTTACAGTAATACTTAGTGACATTTTCATACATTTTACAAAAATATCCATGACTACCAAATAAATGTTCTCACAAAATAAAAGTTCACATATTTGAAAAGAAGTGTTGACTGTAAAAAATATATTCATGTATTTACCATAAAGAAAGGGAAGAGTAGAAATGAAAATAGAGTATTTAAAGATAAGTAAATAATTTAAAATCAAAGAACAAATTTAAGAGGTTAAAGGGAGAAAGCTTAAGGAAAATAAAATACAAAATAAATATAAATATAAGTTTAAAATAACATAAAAGTGTGAAAAGGATATTGAAATATAAAACAAATAATAAAAACATAGAAAAAAACTTATAGCATAATAACAAAAAGGGTGGAGATAAAATGCACTCAACCTGTTGAGTTGGGCCCATCATAGGAAATGTGTACGTGGCAACTCCATATTCTTCGCAATAAGCAGGGAATAGAAAAACTTTATTTTTCCTAAATAATAGATTCATAGGTGCAGATACATTTCAATAAGAAAAATACATTTACAACCTACAAACAGTTTCACATATGTACCTAATAGCCAACTAAAGGAGAAAATTCTACCGTGCGACATTCATTCACCCCATCCATGAGCATGTTGAGAGGAGCAACACATCATGTCGCCGCACTGTATGTAAATTTTTAGGGACCGCGATAATGAAACACTCGATGTGAAGGACACATACTCATATATCATCATCTATACGTCCAACTCATCGAAGATTTTAAAAAAAAACTGAGTCGTCAAAGAATTCAAATTCAAACATTAGCTAACTCGCCAAAGCATTAAGCATATCTGAAAAACGAAGAAGAAAAGTAGCATTTCAACTGAGTATATGCAAACTTTGTTTTAAATAAAAAAGTATAGATGCAAATTCTATTTGTAGATGTCTTTCCAAGCAGATACTTCACATATGCAGGCACTTAAAGTAGAAATTTGCCCTTGGAAAAATACACGGGAGCTCCTGGGTGCTCCAACTCCTCCCACCCCTACCCCCTGTATGAATATTAAAATAAAAATACCAGGAAAATTTTAAGAAAAAACTAGGTTTTGGGGATATCAATGTTGGGTGCCCAATCTACTCACGTGTGATGTTTATCGTGAAAAAATACCAGGAAACGTACCCGTCGCGAAGAAATACAGTCTGACATACGATCCATCCAAACAGTTTTTATCTATACACAAGAACTTTTTTTGTGTTTTTACTGAGAATATATTTCCTAACCTTTTTTCACGAACTTCACATGGGAGCAGATTGGGCACCCGGGATATCTCAAAATTTTATTTTTTTGGTTTGTTTTTCAGTTAATACCCATATCAGGGGTGGAGCACCTAAGTGCTCCAAATCCCCTCCCTTTGCCTTTACTACTACTGGACAACAAGTGATTAAGCATATATACTCAATGCTCTTTATTTTCTGTTATTTTTTGAGTGAGCCTTTTCCTTGTTCATTTGATTGGTGATTCAACTACCGTCGTTGTCGACGCTAAAGGGCAACAAGCGAAATTGAATACCTGCCTCCTCCGACCAAAGCGGTTTACTGCCCCTCGCCAGAGCAGTCGCCAGTCTGTCTCGTCTCCTATGGTCAAGGATCATAGAGGCACGGTGGATCCCAGTCCTTGCCGGCAGGAGGGCCCCTTTTAAAGTGTATTTTAGTTTTGTTCGGGTTTGTGCCATGCTCAGGAAGACGAGGCGGCAGCGGCTTCTTGAAGATGGAATAACGTTCTCCCCGCCTAGCCCCTGCCCCGATGGTTCTTCTAGTGTCATCGGAGGGCATGTGGAGGTTCATCTCTGTTGGATCTCGTCGGATCCGGTCAGTGTTTGTCTTCGGTGAATCCGGTCTTCGTTCATTACGCTTGTGTGTCTGCAGGTGGGATTATTCCGATCTACGCTTCTCTTCATCTGCAGCGGTTGTTGTTCTTGTGCGTTGGTCCTATGGGGTCTTAGCAGGATAACTTATTGACTGTCTACTATAACAATGATTGTCCGGTTCCGATGAGGGAGGGGCGATGGCAGCGGCACGCCTTTGGATCGCTCCAGTGTTTGTAGTCGTCCCTAGGTGGTCTACGGTTTTACTTCTGGTGTTCTTCGTACTACCTTGATAATGACTAGATCGGAAGTTTTCTAGAAAAAAGCATATATACACAAAAATTCACTGGTATGTGTCACCCATATAAACAACATTGTATGGAAGCTGCATTCGGTTTTGTTTCTACATCAGCACAGGCAGCTTCAAAAAGGTTTTGTCTGGGGAAAATAAAGATGAGTGGCGTGCACTTGTCTAACCCGTTTATGATCCAATGTTATTTCCCCACTTGGCTGAGAAAACGAATACCACACAGGACACTCCAACTTAAAAGTATGGCCATTTGATTTGCTAGATAAAATACTGAAATATTGGTATATAAGAGGAGCCAACCAGACACCAGTCACCACCACAGCACTTCTCTTGTCATAGCTTGTACGAGGAAGAAGGAGAGCGATGGAGGGGGCCAAAAGAGCGGCCGCCGCTGCCGCCCTGTGCATGCTCATCCTCCTCACGCTGGCAAAGCCATCCCATCAGCAGCTCTCCGACGCCGTCTGCGAGTGCTACCGGCAGTGCTACTCCGGGTGCAAGGACATCACCTGGCCGCGGGTCTGCAAGGTCGAGTGCGCCGGCGGCTGTGGCGGTGCTTACGGCTACGACAAGGTTGGCTCCTGCATGATCGCCTGCAGCATGGACCCCGTCTGCGGCCTGTCAATGGCCCCCCTCAGTAAGACGACACTGCGTTTGCTCCTTTTGTGGATGAGTTCTCATGCATGGACACTGATGGAACATTGTTCTGTTGATGCAAAGGAAAGAAGGAGCATCTCTTCTCTTGTTCTGATGAGACTTGTGCTTGCGTTGTTGTTTTGTAGATCCAGCTGACGTTGTGGCTTGTAACAGTGAGTGCAAAAAGAGGTGGGGTGGCCATGGACACGCCAACTAACAAAGATTTGAAGAGCTTGTGCATCTTTAAATAAGTCATGAAGATTTGAAGAGCCGATCCATCATGGGATGGTATGATGTCAAGCACTTGGGATTGCTGCACCAATCAATAAAATGTGTTTCACCTCGGTGCACCACTTATAAGAATGTTTGTGCATCTTAATTAGAAGTCAAAGTAAATTAGCTTATTGATGCATATGGAAAATCCTTGCTAGTTTTGATTTGGCTTTGATCGCAAGAACAAAACTAGCAGCTTTCTTTTCCGCGGAATAAGTGACACATTTCATTTCTTAAGAGGAATTCAAACGTTAATCAGCAAACTGTCCATGCTTTATGTTAATCTCAATGAACACAAAACAAATCAACATTCATCATTAGTAGAATTCTCCCCACAGAATTTCATCAAGAACAAACACAGAAAATGTCCTCCTTTTCCAAAAAAAACACAGAAAATGTGACATAAGCAGAGAAATCCCACCAGATGGAAATGATCAAATAATCAAACCGCTTTCCAGTTGTCATGGAAGCTAGTATTCGATTTGATTGGAACACTGGGTCATTCCTATCAGTGCTAGTAGTACTTCCACCGTTTACCATCACAAGAGGTCGAGCAATCTTGTGCCACAAGGAGGCTAATTTTTCAAGTGTGCACGGGTGGAAGCAGATTCTCTCCTTTTCTAGGCAAATTTCCATTTCGTCCGAAACAAATTTAAGTGCTACAGGGTTTTTTTTTTGCTAGGATTAAATATACTTCAGTTCAGTTGTGCCGGCAGGAGGCTCATTTTTTCAGAGAGCACGCAATTTAGATGATTTGTCACAAGGGTTTGTGTAACATATGCCGGGATTTCAGATGTCGTTTCTTTATGTAACATCTGAACAGTGAATAGAAGAATTTTTATGGCATGAAGTATTCCATTTTTATGGATGCAGCTGCCACTTGCTCTGGTATGTCATCCCATACATAAACTGCAGCTAGTGTACCAGAACTGCAATCTGTTTTCTTTCTATATATATCAACACAGGCAGCTCCATAACTCAGAATTTCAGCAGCATGTGCCTTGTCTTACCAGTTTAAGATCCAAGGTTATTTTCAGGAGCACCACTGGGGGCTAGTAAGTGACAGCAGGCAAAGTCCCATTTCTTTCAGAAAAAGAGTACCATGGAAAATTTTGTTGTGGAGCGCCCATGGTGATGCCAAGTAACCTTAGAGCTAAGAGCGGGTCGATCATGGCATCATAATCATATGATGTCAAGCGGCTGTGATTGCTACACTAATCAATAAAATGTGTTTCTCTTCGGTGCACCGCTTGTAATAAAGACGGTTATCGATGCATGTCGCATATCCCTGCTCAGTTTGATTTGGCTTTGATTTTACCTTCTTCTGTCCAGATAGCAAGAGCTATATTGTTTATCTTCTTTTTGCGAGGAATAAGTGACATAAAGGCTTAAATCGAACATTAGCAAAAACTAATCAAAGGCTCAAAAGCCTAGCGTAAATCTCAAAAAGAAAAAGCAAACTAATAGAAAATTTTCAGTGGGAACCAGATAAACATTCACCAAGAACAAACAAACAAAATGGGACATACTCCCTCCGTATTAAAACATAAGACGTTTTTGTAGGCTAGTTTAGCCTTCAAAAAGGTCTTATATTTAGGTATAGAGGTAGTATGTAGAAATCTGCCACAGAATACTCCCAACCTCATACAACATCAAACAGTGAGCACAATCAAAACAGTGAATATATAAACATATACATAATGCAAGCAAGCAAGATCATAACCGAAGCAAGTGCACAGGCCACTTCTGCACCTCAGCCACCGGAACGTAACTCTATCTGCAGGGCAGTTATGGAATCAGCAAAAGCAATTTGTTCAAGACATTCATGAAAAGCTGTTAAAAGTTATATCTGGAGATTTTGTATGGCTCAAACAATAAATATTAGCTAAAACATCTTGAAATTCATGCCAAAAGCTCCAACGTGAATTCTAAATTTAAAAAAAACCTCCAACATGGTTTCAATAGAAAAAACTCCGATGTGAAATCACCTCAGAATTATCATAGAAAACCAACATTAGAAACAGAGAACAACATGTAATTTGAGGCACACTTTCAACTTCTATCATTTCGCAGTTTTTGGAAATATCTGGTTCCAATACAGGCTAAAAGATCAATGGGCATATGATTCATGGAGTAGGAAAGAATAAACATTTTTGGTTTCTAGCTCATCAGATACCTTAGAAAGCATAAATCCATGTATACAGTATTTTTTACTGGTGTGTGTCAACCCGTATAAACGGAGTTATATGGAAACTGATTCTGTGTTCTGTTGACATCAGCACAGGCAGCTTCACAAAGGCTTGTGTGGGGGAAAAAGGATGAGCATGCAGCATCATATATTCCGTTGGAACTATAATAAAAATTATAGTTCCTGGCACGAACTATATATTCCATTGGAATTACATTGGGAAGCTTGTAACTTGCCATGCTAAAGAACTTTGATTGACCTCCCTGCATGCAGCTGTATAGTTAAACAGAGGTGATTAAACAGCTTGCACGCTGGTATGCCATCCCATATATAAACAACGTTGTATTAGAAGTTCAGAACTGCATTCTGTTTTCTTTCTATATCAACACGCGCGGTTTTAAGGTGAGCAGAATGTGCCTTGTCTAACCAGTTTAAGATCCATGCTTATTTTCAGGTGCAGCACTACCACTAGGCCGGGGACTAATATAAGTGACTGTATATATGCAAAGTCCCATTTCTGTCAGAAAAGGAGTACCATGGCAAAATTGGCTACAAGACACTCCAAATACTATTGGCTCCTTTACAAATTATCTGATTTGATTTGCAGGAAAATAGTGAAATACTATTGGCTCCTTTACAAATTATCTGGGTCAAATGTCGATATTGCCCTTGGAACTCCAATATATAAGGACCCTCACTCTAGCTGAATGGCAGAGCCACCGGCCCACCACTCACCACAGGAGTAGTTCACTTATCCAGTACGATTGTGAGGCCAGGAGATGGAGGCGAAGAAGAAAGCGGCCGCCGTTGCTGCCCTGTGCTTGCTCCTCCTCCTCATGCTGCCAAAGCCATCCCACCAGAAGACATCCAAGCAGGGGCCGCTGTCCGACGTCGACTGCGAGTGCTATCGGCAGTGCTACCCCGGGTGCAAGGACAGCACCCCGCCGTGGCTCTGCAAGGTCAAGTGCGCCACTGGCTGCCCCTTGAGCGGCCCCGGCCACACCTTCAATGGGATACTCGTCTGCTTCGACGCCTGCGACTCGGACTCCATCTGTGACCTGCCGGCGCCATTGGCCAGTAAGACACGAGAACCACCTTGTCCGACTTACATTCATAGAATATGTGTTCATTTCACAGAGGGAAACGGAATCGTCTGCTCTGATGATCTTGGCCCTTTCTGCAGATGCTGAGGTTTGTAAGCATTGGTGCTTGGGCGCCAACTAACCTTGAAGAGCCAAGGGCCGGTCGGTCATGGGATCACAAATTAACAATCAGTCCATAAAATGGCTCTGATTTCTGCACCAGTCAATAAAATGTGTTTCTCTTTGTGCATCACTTGTGAGAGAATTTGTTAATCTTAAAATAAAGTGTGACAAATCCCTGTTTGTTTGACTCGGCTATGATTTTTCCTTCCTCTGTTCAGATGACAAGGGCAAACTGTTTTATCTTCTTTTTGCGAGGAATAAGTGACATAAGAGCTTAACATGTAAAAGAATCTCAACGAAATCAAAATAATTCTAAATTCATCAGTGAGAACAATATAAATATTCACCAAGAACAAACACACAGAATGGGAAGGTAGAAATCTCACGCGGAATACTGCCCACTTAGTACAGCACGGAACACAAAGAAAACGGTGAAAATATGAACACATACAGAAATGCAAGCAAGCAACATCAATTGAAAGGTACTAACTAACGGAAGCAAGCAAACAAACCACTTCTGCATCTCGCCACCAGATGTAACTCTGCAGGGGCGGAGCTGCATCTGCATCTACCCTGTTGCACCATTGCTAGTTTAGCCTGATGCACTCATTGTACATGCTTGATCCAAGTGCTAAACTATCAGTAGAAACCAACTTGACCCTGTTGCCGGTGCAACAGGGTAGCTCACTCTGGATACCTGCAGGGTAATCAAAGTGTCAGTCAAATCAATTTGTACAAGGCATTCATGGAAAATTGTTGAATTTAAATCTGAAGATTTTGTATGGCTCAGACAGTAAACACTAGCTAAACCATCTTGGAAATTGTGTGAAAAGCTCTGGTGTGATTTCTCAAAAAAAAATAAAAAATCAGACATGATCTCTGAAAAAACACACGATTTGTTGAAAAAGCAAATCCAAGGTGAAATCACCTCGGAATTATTAGAGAAAACCAACATTAGAAACAGATAACAACAGGTAATTTGAGGCACACCATTAACTTCTACATAGCATAAAAACAATGGGGCTGTGCATCATCTTATTAACAGATATACTTCCTTTAGTCCAAACCAGATGTCATTTTTTACTCTACATAGCATAAAAACAATATGTTGACCACGAAAGTGCCTTTATGCTCCCGAGCTCATTTGAGCTCGGTGAACAGTAAAATCGAAAAAAATTCAAAAAATCCAAATTTTTTTTGGGAGAAACATTGACAAAAGTTCTAAGTGCTTGCGAAAATTCATCATGAAATCACATTCCTGTAAGGCGTGGCAAAAAAAACAAATTCAGGCTCCAAAATGCTTTTGAAAGTAGCATTTTCAGAGTACCAATTTTGTTTTTTTTTTTGCCACGCCTTCTAGAAATGTGATTTCACGACGAATTTTTGCAAGCACTTAAAAATTTTGTCAATGTTTCTCCCAAAAAAAATTGGAATTTTTTTGAATTTTTTTTGATTTTTTTTCGATTTTACTGTTCACCCGAGCTCAAATGAGCTCGGGTGCAGAAACTCCACGTCCATGTTGACCACTACTTCTAAATACAAGTACTATGTTCGTAAAAGGTGCAATTTGTGATGAAAGTTGTATTAATGGTGAAATTAGTCATACCATTTTGATCATGTGTTTAATATGAAATGCTATAAGTCTATCATGACCAAACTTAAGAAATTAAACTGCCACAAAGCAAAGCTACATACAGTTTGGATCAGACAATGGCCAACAACATATGCAAGTTAGACCCACAACGAGAGATGTGCTAGGAAAATATGTAAGCAAACTGCGTAACACTAGATATATAGTCATATGTGTAGTGTAGTTACATTTCAGTAAGAAAATACAACTTACAGTTACTTTTACCGTGTGAAATTCATTCACCACAATTACTATATCTATTCATATGTTACATTTCAGAGGGGCGGCGGGATATTAACATCTTACAGGCAATTTCACATATCCACCAGACAAATCAAAAGAGAAGATTGCACGGTGCGAGATTCATTCACGACATTACTGACCATATCGACTGGAGCAACACTACATGTCCTTGTATCTTGCATAGATTTGTACGACGACGATACTCACACACGCCACACTGAAGCCCACACACCCGCTTATACAACATCTGTATGTTTAACTAATCATCTGTATGATATCTGAACGAAGATGGCCAACTGTCCCTGTACTATATCGTAGCAAGCTACTGAATAGATGCAAATTTTGTTAAAAGGAAAAGAGAATTATGCAAATTCAGTTTATAGGAGATATTCACATCTCTAGGCATTTAAAATAGCAATCTGCCCCTTACTACTACTAAACAGCAAGTGATACTTAAACACATGTATAACAATTTCCAGTGGTACGTGTCATCCCATATAATTGTGAAAACTGCATTCGGTTTTCTTTCTACAACAGCACAGGCAGCTTCAAAATGGCTTGTCTGGTTTTTTTTTTCTTGCGTGGACTATTCCATTGTAATTACATTCAGAAGCTTGTAAGCTGGCAATGAACTCTGATTGATCTCCCTGCATGCAGCTGTATAGAATCATATAAACAGGAACTTTGCAGACTTATATAAACAGCATTGTATAGAACTGCATCCAGTTTTCTTTCTATATCAACACAGGCAGCTTCACAGCTCATAAGGTGAACAGCATGTGGTTGTCTAACCAGCCATGGTTATTTTCAGGTGCACCACTAGGGACAAGTGACAGACTGACAGTACATAAAGCCCCATCTTGTTCAGGAAATGGATACTATGGCAAAATTGGCTACTTGACATTCCAACTTAAAATTACAGTAATTCGAATTGCTGGAAAATTGTTAAATACTATTATCGGCTCCATTACGATTTACGAATTATCTGGGTGAAATGTCAATATTGCCCTCAGAACTCCAATATATAAGAGCCCACACTCTGGTTGAATGACAGGGCCACCACTCACCACAGGAGTTCTCTTCTCTTCTCTTCTACAGTACGACTGTGAGTGTGAGGCCAAGGAGATGGAGGGGAAGAATAGAGCAGCCGCCATTGCTGCCCTGTGCATGCTCCTTCTCCTCGCGCAGCCAAAGCCATCCCATCAGCAGCCCTCTGGAGTCAACTGCATGTGCTACCAGCACTGCTACCCTGGGTGCAAGGACAGGATCTCGCCGTTGTTCTGCAAGGTCAAGTGTGCTGGTCGCTGCCCCGACGCCATTGATGGCCTTGCCTCCTGCTTGATCGCCTGCAACATGGACTCCATCTGTGACCAGCCAGGGCCGTCAGTCGGTAAGACACTAACAACCTGCCTTATATTGATAGAATATTCGATAGAATATGTGTTTTCATCACACAAACTGTATGGATGCGTTTGCACTGTTTATGTATGAATTATCATGTACAGTGGTAGAATATTTTCTTTTGTGGGGGATATATTGATAGAATGTGTTCTTTTCACTAAGGGAAAAGGAGCCGTCTGTTCTGATGATCTTGGACTATTTTGCAGATGTTGAGGTTTGCAGGAATGTCTGCCACGATATGTGGGTGGCGGGTGGCGCCAACTAACCTTGAAGGGCTGCGAGCAGGTCGGTCATGGGATCATAAACATATGATGTCGAACAGCTGTGGTTGCTGCATCAGTCAATAAAATGTGTTTCGCTTTGGTGCATCACTTGTGTGAAAATTTGTCAATCTTCAGATTATCAATGCATGTGCAAACCCTGCTTATTTTGATTCATCTACAATATTAATTTCCTCTGTCCAGATGGCATGAGCAAACTATTTATCTTCTTTTTAAGAGGAAATAAGCGACATATAAGGTTAACACGTAAAAAATACAAACACTAGCAAACTCATTCAAGCCTTGCCTAAATGTTAACGAAAGCAAAATAATTCGAAATTCATCAGTGAGAACCAGATAAACATTCACCAAGAACAAATGCAGAAAATGGGGCCTAAATATAAACCTGACGCAGAATCAAAGAAAACACTGAAAAGACGAAGCAAGATCAATGGAAGGTACAGAGTACTAACTAACAGAAGCAAGCGAACAAGCGACTTCTGCATCTTGAACACCAGAACGTAATTCTAGATACCTGCAGGAAAATCATGGAATCAGTCACACCAATCTGTAAAAGGCATTCGTGGAAAGCTGTTAAAGTCATATCTGTAGATTTGTATCGCTCAAACAGTAAAGATTAGCTAAACCATCTTGAAAATTGTGCCAAAAGCTCCGACGTGAAATCAGCACAGAATTATAGGTAATAGGTAATTTGAGGCACACTTTTAATGTGGCAGTTTTTGGCAACATCTGGTGCCACTAGAGGCTAAACGATCAATAGGCATATAATGCGTTCATGGAGTAGGAAAGCAGAAAAATCTGGTTTCTAGCTCACCGGCAATACCTTTTAGAAATACACAAGATAGCAAGTTGCTACCAAGTCAAATTTAATACAATTCATATAAGTAGAAGAATCAAGTACAGGATCAAAAACAATACTTTGACCACTACTTCCTTCGGTCCAAAACAGATGTCAGTTTTGCCCTACACAGCATCAAAAACAATACTTTGACCACTACTTCCAATGGTATGTAATACTATTTCCGTAAAAAGTATAATTCATGATGAAAGCAATATTAACGGTGAATCAAAGTCCAATTTGATCATGTGTTAAATATTTAATGCTAAAAACCTACATACCAAAATTTGAGAAATTAGATTGTCACAAAGAAAGCTACATACAGTTTGGATTAAACAATAACCAATGCCATATGCTAGAAATGAGACTTAAGTTAAGAAAATATGAAGAAAACTGCCTAACACTAGATATATTCATTTGTAGTTACATTTCAGTAAAAAAGAAATAGAACTTACAAGCAATTTCTCGTATCTACCAGACCAATAAAAAGAGAAGATTCCACTGTGCGAGATTCATCCACCCCATTCCCGAGCATATCGAGAGGAGCAACACAACATGTCCCGTAGCATACATAGTTTCTTAACGACGACAATATAGTCACACACCCAACACGCTGAAGCACACATGCCCGTGTATACATTGTATGTTTAACTCATCAAAGAATTCAAATTCAAACATTAGCCAACTGAGAAAAGCCTTCAACATATTTCAAAAAAGAAATAAACTATCACAGTGGCATTAATATTGCTACTGAACATATGCAAATTTTGTTGAAGAAAAAGAGAATTGTGCACATTCAGTTCATAGGGGATGTCTTTCCAGGCAGACAATTCACATTTCCAGGCACTTAAAATAGCAATCTCTCCCTCACTACTACTAAAGAGCATTGTATGAAAATGCTCTTATATTATGGGACGGAGGGAGTAGGTCTACATCAGCACAATTAATCTAGAGGCTGAATTTGGTTTTCTGTCTACATCAAAACAATCTCCGCCTGAGAGAGAGTTCACATTTCCAGGCACTTAAAATAGCAATCTCTCCCTCACTACATCACTACTACTAATTGAGTCGGCAATTGTATGAAAACTGCTACTCACTGCATTCGGTTTACTGTCTACATCACCACAGGTCTCTTCACAGGGAAAATAGAAAGATGGGCAGCATGAGCTTATCTAATCTGTTTAAGATCCAAGGTTATTTCAGGTGCTCCACTAGGGGCTAGTAATTGACAGTGGGCACCAACTTGTTGAGGAAATTAATAAGATGGCAAAACTGGCTACAAAACAACCAGATCTGAAATTGTGGGTCATCTGATTTGCTGGAAAATACTACAGCACTTTGTTGCGTTACACTACAAACTATCCAGATCAAATGTCCATATTACCCTCAAACTCCAATATATAAGAGACTTGACACTCTTAAACTGACTAAGAGAACCACCAGTCACCTGAAAACTTCCACATCAGCCGCCATTCTCTTCTCTTCTCGTCTGACGAAGGAGAGGAGATGGAGGTGAAGAGGGCGGCCACCATTGCCGCCCTTTGCATGCTCCTCATCATGTCAGTGCCATCCCAGCAGCGGGTGGCCGCCATGTCCTTCTGCGACTGTTACTGGCAGTGCTACCCCGGGTGCAGGCAGAGCGTCCCTTGGTGGCTCTGCAACGTCAACTGTGCTGGCAACTGCGACGTCGGCGACAGGGAGGACTCCCTTGCCGCGTGCATCATGGTCTGCAGCACGGACTCCGTCTGCGGCCCGGTGGTGGCACCAACCTGTAAGACGACAGACCCTGTTACTTGCGTTGCATTTGCTTCGTTTATAGATGAATTTCTCATGACCATTGATGTCTATGCCCTCTTTTTTCTGTTGACATGAAAAAAATCACCATCTGTTCTGATGATCTTGTGCTCGTCTTGATGATTTTGCAGATGCACAAGGTGTTGCGGATTGTATAGCTGAGTGCAACAAGAGGTGGGGGCAATAATTAACGCCAAGTAACCTTCAAAATAAAGAGCTGAAGAAACTGTGTAGGCAGATTGAACGTCTGTCACTGCTGAATCAATCAATAAAATGTGATGCGCGTGCGTCGGTGCCACTTGTTTGATTTTTTTTATTTTTTTATTTGCAAATCTCAAGGTGGCATATTTACTTCGTAAGAAGTTAACACATGCTACAAGAATTCAAACATCAGCAGTCGCATCCCAGCCATCCCTGAATCCGAGTGAAAGCAAGCAATTCACAAAAACAAAAGCATAAATCTGACGCGGAATTCTCCCCACCAGATGTAACACAGAAGCAGTGAAAATATGCACAGGCACAGCATGCAAGCAAGCAAAATCAACCGAAAAGTACTGATTGATACAGCAAACTCATCCAAGCCTTGTCTGAATGTTAACTAAAGCAAAATAATTTGAAATTCATCAGGGAGAACCAGATAAACATTCACCAAGAACAAACGCGGAAAATGGGGCCTAAATAAAAAATGAGGCCTAAATAGAAATCTGATGCAGAATCAAAGAAAACAGTGAAAAGATGAACACATACTAATGAAGGCAAGCAAGATCAATTGAAAGATACTAACTAATCGAAGCAAGCGAACAAGCCGCTTCTGCATCTTGGCCGTAACTCTAGATACCTGCAGGGCAATGATGGCATCAGTCAAACCAATCTGTACAACACATTCATGGAAAGCCATTGAAGTCATATCCATAGATTTTGAATGGCTCAAACAGTAAACATTAGCTACACCATCTTGAAAATTGTGCCAAAAGTTCCGATGTGAAATCACCAGAGTTATTAGACAAAACTAACATTAGAAACAGAGAACAAATGTAATTTGAGGCACACCTTCAACTTGGGAGTTTTTGGCAACATCTGTTCCAATAGAGGCTAAATGATCAATGGGCATATAGTTCATTCTCTGGAGTAGGAAAGCAGAAAAATCTGATTACACAATGACAATGTAAAAAAATAACAATGAGACATATGCTAAGAAAATATGTAAACAAACTTCCCAACAATAGATATATTCATATGTATAGTTACATTTCAGTAAAAAAAAAATTGCAACTTACAGGCAATTTCCATATCTACCAGACTAACCAAAAGAGAAGATTCTACTGTGTGAGATTCGTTCACCCCATCCCCATGTCAAGATGAGCAAAACAACATGTCCCTGTGTCATACATAGTTTTTTAACGACAACGACAATCACACACCCAAGACCCAACACACTGAAGAACACACTCCCATGGATACATCATCTGTATATTTAACTCATCAAATAATTCAAATTCAAACATTAGCCGCTAACACACCAAAGCCTTCACCATGTCTCAAAAATTAAAAACTATCCCGGTGGCATTGCTACTGAATAGATGTAAATTTTGTTAAAGAAAAAGAGAATTGTGCAAATTCAATTCACAGGAGGTGTCTTTCCAGGCAGATACTTTACATCTCCAGGAACTTAATATAGCAATCTGTCCCTTACTACTGCTAAACAGCATTGTATGAAAACTGCATTCGGTTTTCTTTCTACATCAGCACAGGCCTCTTCACAAAGAAAATAGAAAGATGAGTAGCATGCGCTTGTCTAATCGGTTTAAGATCCAAGGTTATTTTCAGGTGCTCCACTAGGGGCTCGTAATTGGCAGTGGGCACCATCTTGTTCAGGAAACCGATAACATGGCAAAACTGGCTACAAAACAACCAAACCTGAAATTGTGGATCATTTGATGTGCTAGAAAATACTGAAATACTTTGTTGTGTTACACTAAATATTAACCAGGTCAAATGTTGATATTGCCCTTGGAACTCCAATATGTAAGAGGCCACACACTCTGACTGAGTAAGAGAGCCACCAGTCACCTGAAAACTCCCACAGCAGTTCCCTTCCTCTTCTCTTGTCATAGCTTGTCCAAGGAAAGGAGAGGAGATGGAAGTGAAGAAGAGGGCGGCCACTGTTGCCGCCCTGTGCATCATGCTCCTTATGCGACTGTTACCAGCAGTGCCACGATGGGTGCAGGCACAGCCCCTTGGTGACTCTGCAACGTTGACTGCGCCGGGAACTGCAACGGCGTCGACAAGGACACCCTTGCCGCATGCATCATGGTCTGCAGCACGGACTCCGTCTGTGAACAGTCCACCTTACTTGTATAGTTGAATTGCATTTGCTCTGTTTGTAGATGAATTCTCCTGAATATCGAGGCAATTTGTTCTCTTTTTTCTATTGATAAAAAGAAGAATCACCATCTGGTCTGAGGATCTTGTGCTCGTCTTGGCTATTTTGCAGATGCATAAAGTGTTGCGGATTGTATAGCTGAGTGCAACAAGAGGTGGGGCAATAACTAACGCCAAGTGACCTTCAAAATAAAGAGCTGAACATGTAGATCAAGGGATCATATGATGTTGAACAGCTGTGATAGCCGAAGGAATCAATAAAATGAGTTCCGCGTGTCGGCGCACCACTTGTGTGAAATTTTGCATATCTCAAAGTGGAATGTTTATTTCATACTCCAAGCCTTAGTAATCTTATCCAAGCCTTTCCTGAATCTCAGGGAAAGCAAAAGAACTCAACACTCATTAGTAGAACCAGGTAAAAACAAACACACTAAATGGGGCATCTTACCTAATATAACATGAAACACAATCAAAAGATAACAGTGAAAATATGATAACACACAAAATGAAAGCAAGATCAGCCGAAAGGTACTAATTAATCGTACAAGCTCATTATGTCTTCATGCCCAGTTGGCCAATTGATTACAGAAATTAGATATAAACCAGGTTGATCAAAATAAGCAACTAATTCATACAAGTCCATTTCACAGCTGACTAGTGCATCCTAAATAGAGGGCAAATTTTCCTTGTGGGTTGCAGCAAACAAGCCCCTTGCCCCCTTCTGCATCTCAGACACCAGAACATAACTCTAGATACCTGCAGGGCAATGAGCCAATGACTACATCAATAAAACTAAATTTGCATCATGCATTCATGGAAAAGCCGTTAAAGTTTTATACCATTCAGCTGATTTTGTAGGACTCCAATTGCATATGCAACTAACAGTGAGAGGTGCTGAGACAATATTTAAGCAAACGGTCTAAAACTAGAATAAGTGTCAACAAATCTGCAATACTTAACTGCAAGTAGAACGATAAACAGTGGTACAACATTTCACGAAGGCATGCTCTTCAAAATTTCGTTACAATAATTAGTTCACTAGGTATCACAATGATCCAAATAAGCAGCAATGTGAAACGGCATTGCGATAAGCTCATACAAATTTAGTATGCTCAGGTATAGTTAGTTGTCAGTCACTGACGCGGAGAAAAACATATAAATCACACTACGACCTGATGGATCCATAACCACAAAAAACTAATCAAAGGCAAAGTACGAAGTGGTAAAATTATAACAAAAAGAAAAAATGAAACAGGATGTATTTCATTCTGCTACCACTTAACATGACACCACTATAATCTATGACCGAGTAGGAAAGAAATTTTGAACAGAAGGGGGAAAGGCATAAAGTCATCAGTCATCTGAGGAGCTAGGGGGAGAAAAATCAGCACTACTAGAGGGGATTCGGGAAGTACCAAGAAGGAGGTAAACTGAAAGCAAGGCAG
The DNA here is from genome assembly GCF_002162155.2 of Triticum dicoccoides. Classification (NCBI taxonomy): domain Eukaryota; kingdom Viridiplantae; phylum Streptophyta; class Magnoliopsida; order Poales; family Poaceae; genus Triticum; species Triticum dicoccoides. Next base: position 55,730,928 of record NC_041391.1, read on the forward strand.
CTGGATGGAAGGGAGAGGCGAGCGAAGAGCATATCCAGTGGAGGGGCTAAAACATCAGCAAATAAAAGAGAATGTAAGTGGGTGAAGGCATGAGGAAGAGAATGGAGAGCTGCTGAGGAAGGGATGAGGAAGCAGGGCATGGGGAAACACGACGCAGCCTGCCATGAAAGCGTGTTGGGAAGTGGCCAGGTGGGGAACAATTAAGCAAAAGATTGTAGAGAAAAGCTTACAACCCTCTCTTGCAATTTAGTACATGAGGAATGGCAGTAAAAAGGGGAAAAAATACATGGTTTTGACAGAACAGTTCAGAACTTCAGATACCTCAGCATACATTCAGAAGATAAGCTTTCCTGCTCAACCAGTACATCATACTAATACTATCATATCTTGATCAGCTCCACCATGTCCACCACCAATGCTTGTTTCTGCAATTATAAGAAGTCAAACAACCAATAACATTCTAATGGAAAGCTAAATAGATACAACATTAGGAATATATTTATATAACTAACGACTGTAATCTGGAAAAAAAACTCAGTTCTGATACAGCATTAGGAAGATAAACAAAACCAAACAGCCATCAAATTTAGAGAATATTCACATGTAGTTGTTTTCACCATGACAAAAACCTGCACCACAGCACTACCAATATACAATTCTTGAATATGTCAAAAGGCAAACAATGAAATTTAGTTCAACTGTTACATAACCAGTAACAGATGTGAATCCAGATTATAACCATCAAATAAAGCTACCACGCAAGCATCACAACAGAAGCACTGCAGAACTAATTCGCTATATGTTGCAGAGGTCATCAGGCAGCAAAAGAAACAAGTAATGTGACACTACTTAAAATGGTTATCTTAACACAAAAGGATGTGAACGGCATATTCCATCAACTAATTATCGAAAATCAACATGGATTCGTTATAACCAGAGTTTGAAGACATGGATTTACCTGCAGCATAGACACTTTCTAATGGATAGCAGATAGCACAGTTGTTTTTTTCAGGAAGTTTACTGAACTGCAATGACTCAAGCTGGACCATGAAGACACCGGAAACTGTCCGCAAGAAAGCCACATTATTTTCCTCAGCATACGCTATCCTCTGTATGCGCTTTATCTCCTCTAAATTCAGGGAAAGTAGCTTGTCCAATTTAATAGTTCTTCCCCGCACCCACGAAGAAACACCATCACAACCAGCATTCATCTTCCAGAACTGGGCGGTGAAGCCTTCCTTCCAGAGTAAACCCAGCCCGCCACCCTCTGCTCGTGCAAGTGTCATATAGTCCCTATGATGACCATAGGCAAGCATAGACAGTGGCACCTGTATCAAAGCTAGGCTCTGCCTGTTCAAATCAACCTCAAGAATTACAGTTATACCACCGTCAGAGAGCAGCAAGTAAAGGGAATCCCCGACCAACACAGCAGGCATGCCTTGACAACCCACGGCCGTGCGTTGGACCGATGTTGGCATGAGATCACTCCATACACCAGTCTCCGAGGAGTAAATGCAGGCGATCACTTGCTTCTGTTGGGAGCTTACCAATACCACCTGGAAGTGGTGGGCGTCTCCAGCAGCCCGGAGCACCGCCCCGTCCACCTGAGCTGCGTAGATGTCGAACGGCGGTGGCGCGACAAGCCTGTGCTGGTCGCGGGTGACGGGGTCCCACACCAGGAACCGGTTTCCCGATGAGCGGGCGAAGAGCAGGAGTCCATGGCGGCAGCTGAGGATTCTGGCACGGCTGTCGTAGAGAAGCAAAGAGAAGCGCCCGGCGGGGACACGATCGGGGGCCTCCATGGCAGGCGTGTAGGAGATGCCTGCATAGTCGCTGCGGAAGAAACCGAGGAGCGGAGGGCTGCGGCAGTGGTGTTGGCGGTAGCGGCGGAGGAAGCCGCGGTCGGAGACGAGGCGGCGCCAGCGCTTGCAGACGGCGGAGGCGCGGGGGAGGGAGGACGGCTGCGGCGGTGAGGCGGAGGAGGATCTCGGAGAGCAGATCCTCGTCTTCCAGAGGCGGGCGGGAGCGGGGGCGGCGGTGGAGGGCGGCCGCCATGGAGGGGGAGCTCATGGGGGAGGCGGCGGCGGCGGAGGAGGAGTCTAGCTAGGATGGGGTGCAGCCGCAATGGGGAAAGTGAAAGTGCAGATGCGCGACTGAAGCCCAAAACTAAGGAGTGCGGCGAATTTGCAACCGGGCTTAGCTGCACTCTCGCTCACCGATGAAATCAAACAAATACAAAAAAAATTCAAAAAATTCCAAATTTTTTTGTATGATAGATAATTAGATGCGTGAGGTTCTCTGCAAAAATCAACTCGTTTGGACATTTGAGCAAGTCTGTGCAAAAAAGACAAAACTGAGGTCTCTAAAAATGTTTACTGTTTATGAACTGTTTTGACCCGATTTGTCTTTTTTTCCGAGACCTACACAAATGTCCAAACGAGTTGATTTTTGCAGCGAACCTCACGCATCTAATTATCTACCACACACAAAAAAATTGGAATTTTTTGAATTTTTTTAGTATTTGTTTTAAATTTTTTGCTGACCTGGAGCAGCTGAGCCCGGGCTTCAGGATGAATTATCGAAAACTATCCTTCTAGACCAACAAAAAAAATGAAGCTGCAGTGCGATTGAAGTTTTTACTTACGAGGAATTACTGTTTTTAGAAAAACAAAAATCAGTTCTGTTTCATTCTAAACTATTTTCATTGTGATTACTATCCCAGAGCCAAAACATCACGCCCATTGTTATATTTGTACACTTTAGGAGTGAGGCTGTTTTGGCTCCTAGGATCATCTGCATCTGCGTTCAATAAAAAAATCAAAACAAATAGTAAAAACATTCAATAAATTCCAAAAAAAATGGCATGGTAGATAATTTGGTGTGTGATGTCCGCTCCAAATTTCAAATCATTTGGACATCTGAGTAGCTCTCGACAAACAAAACAAATTTAGGTTCCGTTAAATAGTGTACTGCTCATATAATATCCTGACTCAATTTGTCTTTTTTGCTGAGAGCTACTCAAATGTCCAAATGCTTTGAAATTTGGAACGCACCTCACGCACCAAATTATCTACCTTTCACCAAAAAATGTTTTTTTTGAATTTTTATGATTTTTTTCTTGAGCGGGTGCAGATGAGTCCGAGCTCGGAATTGGATATTCGACACTTTAGCTAGATTTCAGTCGATTTTCTGGTCGTATGTGCTTTAGGATTTGTGTAGTTTTTCCTTTTTTTTCTATCACGTTATGCTGGTATACCGGGCTGTTTGGATTCGACTGAATCCTATTTTGGATCAGTAGATTTTCTTCTTGGGCTGGATTTTGGTGTGTGCATTTATTTTATGGGTTGTTTTTGTTTTCTGCACGTGTACGCTTTTATTTTTCTATTTTTCAGTTAAGTTTTTTTTCTTTACGTGTATTCCTAGATGTTGAGTAAATATATACATGGAAGTAATACATGTACAAATTACATTAGAGTACGGAAACATCACTCTTATATATTTATTCTACAGATTATCAAAAGTGCAATTTTTTGTGCTAATTGTGTGGAAAATTTGCTTTTTTTTATTTTCTTTACTTTGTAAGGGTAATAACAATGCTAATTCTTCTGTGCTAATTTTTCTAATTAAATATATTATTATTATTATTATTATTATTATTATTATTATTATTATTATATTATTATTATTATTATTATTATTATTATGCATGAAAGTACTATACAATTTTTGTGTAAATAATACTGGACTGCTAAAGTTGCATTATTATATGTGTATTCAATGCATATCATAAAAAATTCCACTGCAAAGTTGTTTGCAAGTTGTATTTCTTTATTCTTAAGAGTAATATCAATGTCACTAATTTACTCTCTCTTTTATTCGTTTTATAATGTTTATTTTTAAATTCATTGCCTGTTTTTCAGGATGATACCAATGCCACTAATTCGTTCCTTGTTTCAAACTTTATTTTTATGTAAAATTCATTATTATATGTTTATTCTTACATAACTAAAAACTGCAATTTATGTGTAAATTGTGTGCAAATTGTATCATTATTATTTTTACTTTATTTTCTTCTTAAAGGGTAGTACCAATGTCACTATACTTGATTTCTTCTTAAAATATATTTTAATTTTTGTTTTTGTAAGTAAGTATACACGCAAGTATGATACACCATGTGTGTATATTATAGTAGAGAGCAGAAATTGCACTGTATATGCTTATTTTTTGAATATTACGAAAGTGCAATTTCAGGGCATACTTGTGTCCAAGTTATTTTTTTAATTTTCTTTCTCCTTAAAGGGTTTCATTTTCCCCTAGAAAAATTTATTATTTTTGTTGCTGCTTTTGTTTTTATATTTTCTTTTTCTTAAAGGGTTTCCTTCTTACATAGAAAACTTTATTATTTTTTTCCTTTCTAATTTGTATATTTATTTTTCTTAAAGTGCTTCATTATTCCATAGAAAACTTTATTATTTTGTTTTAGTTTTTGATTTTTTCTTTCTTCTTAAAGGGTTTCATTCTTCCCTGGAAAATTTTATTATGTCGTTTTTATTTTAATTTCTTCTTAAAGGGTTTTATCTTCTCTAGAAAAAATCATTATTTTGTTTTCATTTTAATTTTTCTTTAACAGTAATACCAATATCGTCCACTGTTATATGGTTATTCTTTCGTATTATAAAAAGTGTAACATTTTTTTTGCAAAACCCTTCTGTGTAAATGTGTGTAAGTTCTGTCAACATTTGATTTATTTTTTATACTTTCCTTTCTTTTTAATGATAATACAAATTCCACTAAATTGCTCCTTCTTAGGAAACTTCCTTTTTGCGAAACTTGCACCATTATATACGTATTCTTGCATATTATAAAAAATGCAATTTGTACGCAAATTTTGTCATTATTTGATTTATATGTTTGAAAGGTAAGACCAATGCCACTATTTTTATTTGTATATTTTATAAGGTGACAGCAGCACAACTATTACAGTTTGAGGTGACCGCCACTTTTTCTACTTTTGGTTATCAGGTTTACAACTCATAGTAATTTAAATCATGCTAGTTAAAACCGGTAGCCGTCTCATAGTTTGCCACACGCCCACACCAATTTAGCCGAACTTGCCTTAGGTTGGGTGCTTAAATTGTTAGCCACACGTTGGCTTACCTATGGAAAATCTTCCATATATTTTTTGTGTATGACATGTGGCCTTATTTTCCATAACAAGAATCTTACTGAGTAAAATAGTGTGGGAAAATACTAACTATGAACCAAACATGAATATGTACATCCGATATTTGCGGGGCCGTGTTGCATGCATCCATCACGCTGACGGTGGTGATTCAAGTGCAGCAGCGTTATTGATACCCCAAAAAAGCAGCGTTAATGATGTGCTGAAATGTGTACGTGCATGGTCATTCAAAATGCATGCCAGCTCACGTCAATTTGGCGGTGGATAAACTAATGAGTCAGTTACACCGGTGGTGCTAAAATTTGACACAAACGGTCACTTTGGTGCTAGAAGTTGTGGCATACATCAAAGTGGTACAAAAACTTGGCTTTGAGGTGCAAATATAGTGCTTATCTCATTTTTGCATACGGAACCGGCACTGACTAGGCGCATGGGGCCCACTGTCAGCCACTGGACCAGGGGAAGGGGGTGTGTGACTTGTTTTTTCTGGCGTGGGAGAGGTGCCATTTTCTTCACCTCTATGAAGGGTGGGTTCTGCCTGTCAGGTGGGAGTGAAAATTAAACAAAACATGCGGATTCTAAGTCTCGAACACACAACATAGACGTTAGTAGCAAGCCGGCTAAACCACTACAACATTCACGTTCCTGTGTACACAATGGATAACAAGGTTACACGTATTTAAACACAAAGCATGTGGAATTTGGGCTGCAGATACTGGGACCCATTTTACACCAGTTCCATTTTTTTTTCTATTCTATTTTTCTTCTATTTGTAGGAAGTATGTAAATTATAGTCTCTTCCCTCAAAACAAAATGTAAATTATAATTTCAGTACAAAAATAAAGTTTGAATATTTGTGTGCATAAATATACAGACGAATGAAATAACAAATTGTTCACGTATTATTTAGAAAATAATCATATATTTAATATAATATTTGTGAGTTACAAAAAGATTGTATATTTTAAAATAATAACAAATATTATTAAAATTACAATTCAGAAAATTATTTTAGTTATACAAACATTTCAATCATTCGCATGTTTGTATAGTTCAATATTTGTACAATTATTCATAATTTAAACTGTTGATAATAGTATTAATTTTTAATAATTTAAATATAAGCCCGAGTGTGTGATATTTTTTTATTGATTAATTCTTTTCCATGTTAACTACATTTTTTTGTATAATACACGGATGTATATTTTGTTTCTTTATTAAATAATCATTGTTTGTAGGTCTAATATTTAAATCAATAAATTATTGAAAGTAATTTTTATTACTTACATTTTAGAAAAATAGATGAAAAACAAACCGGTGAAAATTTGGCCGCATTATCAGCAACCCATTTAAGTTCCACATGCATACAAGTACATATAACGTCCTTATCCTGTGTAAGCTAGGTAGTGTGATGGGTGCATTGGCTAGCCGGGTTGCATGTTCGTTGCTGATCGTGGGTTCAATTCTCTGCGACCAAATTTTTTAGTTTAATTTTCACTCCCTCCCGACAGACGGGACCAACTGGTCTTAGATTTAAAAAAAATCCCAAGTCAACAGGTTTTTTTCTAAATATTTCGAGGGTGTTTCTGGAAAAAATAAGTCACGCACCCCCTTCTACCGGTCCCGTGGCTGAAAACGGGCCCCACGTGCCTAGTCAGCGTTGATTTCATATACAAGCGACATAAGCACTGTATTTGCACGTCGAAGCCAAGTTTTTACGCCATTTTGATGTATGCCACAACTTGTAGCACTAAAATGACCGTTTGCGTCAAGTTCTAGCACCACCACTGTAATTGACTCTTAACTAATTAACTATGGACCAACTGGATATATGCATTGCGATAGTACTTGCCTGAACTGGAACAAATTTTGGGTTAGTCGGTTGAACCAAAATCTGTTTTCAGTCAACTGACGGGTAGCCGGTCCCATATTTGTAAGGTTAGTTTGATCGTGTGTATGGCCAGTTAGATTTAGAGATTAAGGAGTTAATGAGTGAGAGGGAGTTTTTACCTCAGAAAATTAGGCGTAGTCAAAATAGAGTTGCCAATCGGTTGGCAACCTATAGCCGGTCCGAACGAGGTACAACTGTGTGGTTGGGCTGGGTTCCACCTTGTATCGAGGACTTGTGGCCTCTTGACTGTAACTCTATGAACTTGCAATAAAACTCCCTTTTACCCCGCAAAAAAAAAGTTTGCTCATGTGTTGCCATTGAACAACAATCATAGATACAATAACATTGATCCAACATTGTTGTAATTCACAACATGCACGTCACGCTTAGTTTACCAAAGGCCCAAGTCCACACATACCGTTGAACAACATAACCTCAAAAAGATCGTTTACTCCTACGATCATACGAAACTAGACTGGTTGATTCATGCTCGTTCCAAGTTCGAAGTACCTTTTGGCTAAAGAAAAACCCGCTTCTTGACATGAACCGTCTCGGGGCCGCTTGCCCTTATCCTGACTCGAACATACTACAAAGCCATTCATGATTTCATCGTTTCCATTATTATATACTTAGGTAGGTTATACGAGTCAAGAGTCATGATGCTGCTAAGCTGGAACTGTTGGGGCCTCGGGCAGCCTCGAACAGGTCAAGGCATACTTACAAGCTTAAGATAGTCTCCGTCTAAGAAACGCGGCAAAGCGCGCAATAGGTATGTCAATAAATTGTGATGGAGACTAGGCCTCAAAAAATGTATTGTGCAAGGCAACCATGAAAAAGGTGCAGATATTGCTCTCTTTCATGATGGTAGTGTGGAAATAAAGAAGCTTCTCGTCGGCCCGGTCTATATTGATGTCTTGATCGGGCTCAATCCCTATAGCCCTAAGTGGCAGGGTACTTTTGTTTATTGTGAACATAATTAAATCTCATGAAAGGCATCATATTTGTGAAGGGTTGAAATGAATCAAAGATGGGGAAAATGCCCCTTGGCTTGCGGTTGGAGATTTCAATGAGACTGTGGTAAACAGAACACTTTTCTAAAACAAAGACGTCGGAGAGGAACATGCACTAGTAAAAAACAGGGCTTTGGTTGTGGCCAGGATAAGGGCATTAATCCCGATTCACTCACGAAGGGGGGCCAAAGGGTACTGGAGGAATACCTTGGGCATTAGTCCTGTCTGTTTTGTCTCGGTTCCAGAATCGGGACTAAAGGCCCTCTGAAACCGGGAGTAATGCCCTGTTTCCTACTAGTGATGGCCAATTTGAAAAACGTTTTCTTTAACCGATTGAATTTCGTCTGACACAAATAAACCTCCTAGCACGCCATCTGATCGTGCGGATCCAATCATCACGTGTGACCAGCCAGAATAGTGTTGCTGCAAGCAAACCCTAGACCATGTACGACTTAAAGGAAGAACTGGAGGACGCAATCATGTGGGTGTGTGTACGACTTGCATGTGCTGCTTGCCGCAGTTGGGGACGCTGCCATATTGCCCGTAATGTGAGGGGAAGGGTCCGACCACTACGTTACGCTGTTGCCGCGTGGGACGTGAAAACACTGGATATGCAGATTACCATAGCTCAAGCTACATCTCCCTTTGATATGTAGATTACCATAGCTCAAGCTACATCGCATGCTACACTACAACGAATGAAAAGCATGGTTACGCTCCGGCAATGGCGAATCTAGCACTAAATTGAAGGGTAGGCTCAAAACATCAAGTTTCTAAATCTAATTAGCAAATGCATTGCATTTTACATGTTAAACACCTTAGTAAAATTGTCAACTAGTATGTATAGTTGAAATAGGATATTTGGAGGGTAGGCTTCAGCCTATTGAAGCCCCCCTAGTGGAATCGCCACTGCGCTCCGGAGGAAACACCCCATCGTTGCTCGTCTCCAACACAGTCCAGTCGAAGAAGAGGTCTTTGGGCTGGTAAGGCGCTCAAGATCGGGGGCAATGTTAGTTTGGCGAGCGACATGGCAAATAAATTGGCACAATGTGGGTTGCCCGGAGGGATGTACTGATTATTCAACACACCCTCTTGGGGCAACTAACCCATAGGTGCACCCATGGGAGGGGCTTTCAGCGAGCAGTCTCCATGGCACGGGAGCACTGCGGCGCCGCCACGCGTCATGCGCTGACACTTCCCTTTTTGGGGGCGGCTTTTATTGTTCTATGGGGGTTTGTTTTTTCTCATTTATTTTTTGTTTTATGTTTGGTAGGAGTGTGTGCATTTGTGTCAAGCAAAGTTATGCTTTTGCCGCCCTTAGAAAAGGTTATGCTTTTGTGCTTCCTCAAAAATGGGCATAGATGTGCTCCCGTGTAAAGCATAATAGCGCTTCTGTTCTTCTCAATTGTGAACATAGATGTGCTTTCAAGTTCTGATTTGATGTTTCCTCAAAAGGGAAGTATAGGTGCGCTCTCGCGTGAAGCATAGTTATGTTTTTCAAGTGAAAGCCCAATTATGTTTCTCCAAAAGTGAAGTACGTTTTTGTGCTTCCTCATAAATGGAGCATAGATGTGCTTTCAGGTAAAGCACACTAGTGATTCTGTTCTTCTCAATTGTGAAGTATAGATGTGCTTCCAAGTTCTGATATTGTGCTTCCTCAAAAGGGAAGCATAGTGTGCTTTCGCGTGAAGCATAGTTGAAACTTCCACCAGTGTGGACATGCAGTGCAACACTTGTCACCATTAGAGATGGCATTCCCACCAAATCAGTTGCTAGCTACCTTGCCGTGACATGTGTCACTTTAAATTAATGTCTTGGTGCAGCTACATTTATCATTCCTACCTAACCAGTTGCCAGCTATCTTGTCCTGACATTGCCGTTTCAAATTAATGTCCTGGTGCTAACTACATTTATCAAAATAACCACCTCAACTTTACATGTGCAGTTTTCAATTGATGTCCTCGTGTCAGTTACATTTACCGTCCCACCAAACCAGTTGTCAGCCGGGTCGAACATTTGACGCAATGTGGCACCGACGTGAAACACGTGTATCTTCTCACCACCCATGCATACATCACGCACCCATATAAGGGACAAAGGCTGAACCCCAACACTCATCCGCCACAACTTCGCACTTGTGGGCTTTGTGGATTTTCATGCTCAAGTTATGTTACTTAGAACAACAGTCTTTTGCAGTTGTTACCAGTATAAGTCCACTCAAAACTGTCATTATGTAGACAAGGATTTATCATGCTATGCTACTCATAGTATGAACAAAGCTCTACCATTACATGTCAGTCATGAATAGAAGTTGGAATATATTAAACTGGATTGTTAGAGGGATTAATTCTTCTGCTAGATGGGATGACATTAGGCAGAAAATTGATGAAAGTGCTTGTTGCATTATGACCTTCCAAGAAACCAAAAGAGACAGCTTTGATCTTTCTTACATTAAGAATTTATGTCCCAAGAGATTCAATCAATACTGTTTCTCTCCATCTACTGGTAATTCAGGTGGTTTAATTACTATTTAGAATGGCAACATGTTCAAGGGTGAGGTCATATCTAGTAACTATTTCCACATTACTATCAAATTCACTTCTAATTTGGATAATAGTTGTTGGTATGTCACAAAGATGTATGGTCCTAACTCTGTGGATGGCAAACTGGAATTTGTGACTTGGTTGCAGAATCTTAACATCAATCAGAGAAAATTATCGATGATATTGGGGGATTTCAACTTCATCAGAAGGACCTGATAACAGAAGCAAGCTAGGAGGTGACCCAAACAACATGATGCTCTTCAATAATATCATCATAAACCCTGACTTAGTAGAAATACCATTGAAAGGAAGATCTTTTACATGAAGTAATAAACAGGACAATCCACTATTAGAAAAGTTGGATTGGGTATTCATAAGCTCCCACTGGACTACTGTGCATCCCTCTACAATGGCAATCCCTTTGGCAAAGATCTCATCTGACCATGTTCCCATCAAAATTATGATTGACAGTAACAGCCCCAAGAGCAACATCTTCAGATTTGAGGAGTTCTGGACTGAATTTAATGGTTTCATTGATGTAGTTGAGAACCATTGGTGCAACTCTATACACTTTTCTGACTCTGCCAAGCATCTAAATGCCAAGTTTAAGGCACTTAGGAGAGGACTCAAAATGTGCAGTAAGAAATTCTCACAGCTCAGGAAAACCATTGAAAACTGTTGCCTTTATGTTAAGCTTATTGATGTTTTAGAAGATCAAAGATTACTTACCAGGAGGGAGGTGAACTTCAGGAAAATCCTCATCAACCATCCTAATAAACTATTGGAGGAAAAAGATTGTACTGGAGAATTAGAGCAAACATCAGATGGGCAAAACTTGGTGATGAAAATACTAAGTTCTTTCATGCTATTGCATCTCAGGTATTCAGGCACAATTATATCACTTTCCTTCCTTTGATGGTCAATGCAGTTATGATCATGACCAAAAGGCTGCCTTAATCTGGGCCTCCTTTAAGGAGAGAATTGGTACCCAGACTGAATGTTTTATGGATTTTGATATATCTCATTTGAGAATGGATAATATAACTTCAGAACTAGACAAGCCTTTTTCATCTGAGGAAATTGATGAGGTTATTAAGGAATGCACAATGACAAGTCACCTGGACCTGATGGATTTAATGGATTATTTATGAAAAATGCTGGCACATCATCAAGCATTGTTTCTATAGATTCATTAATGACTTTCATCAAGAGTCTATTTCTCTGCAACCTATCAATACTGCTTTTATTGCCCTTATCCCTAAAAAGGACAACCCTGAAACACCTAATGACTTTAGGCCCATCTCCCTAGTGAATATGCCTATCAAAATTCTCACAAAATTGCTGGCCAACAGAGCTCAGCTAGTTATTTTGCCTAGGGTTAGCAAAAATCAGTATGGATTTATTATAACCAGGAACATTCAGGATTGTCTAGGTTGGAGCTTTGAATACATCCACATGTATCACAAATCAAAAAAGGAAATCATCATCTTCAAGATTGACTTTGTGAAAGCATTTGACAAAGTAAACTACAATGCTATTTTATTTATGATGAGGCATTTTGGATTTAGTGACAAATGGATTAGGTGGGTCAACATGATATTGACTACTGCTTCCACTTCTGTTATTCTAAATGGTGTGCCTGGGAAAAACATTCATTGCAAATGTGGTGTCAGACAAGGGGACCCATTTCCCCCTCTGTTATATGTTCTGGTCGGAGAATTATTGCAAATACTAGTCAATGAAGCTTGGAGAAATGGTGTGGTTAGTTTACCTATTGACACCAATAACACTGAAAGTTACCCCATTATCCAGTATGCTGATGACACTCTTGTCATATTGCTTGCTGATGAGGATCAAATTAACAAATTCATAGAGATACTGGACATCTTTTCTAGGTTCACTGGGCTTATTGTTAATTATAGCAAATCTTCTCTTGTTCCAATCAGCATTTTTAAAGATGGAGCTCAAGAATTAGCTGACATTCTTAAATGCAAAAAGGAATACATGCCTTTTACTTACCTAGGTTTACCTATGGGTACTACAAGACCTAAAGTCATTGATCTCATGCCAATGGTATCTGGATTGGACCACAGATTATCTGGCATTGCAAACCTGATAACATACTCAGGTAGACTCACACATCTTAAAGCCATTGTATCTGCTTTGCCTATATTTGCCGTGTGTTGTATCAGAGTGCCTTTCACCATTCTAGATCACTTTGTGAAATCAGGGAGAAGCTTCCTTTGGTATGGGAAGGGGATCAACAAACATGGGAATTGCTTGGTTAAGTGGGAGAAATTCTGCCTACCAAAAAAAAGCAGGAGGTTTAGGTGTACTAGATCTTAGAATGCAAAATAGGGCTTTACTTACCAAGTACTTCTATAAATTCTTCAACAGAAATTATATCCCCTGGGTTAATTTGATATGGTGCAATTACTATCACAATGGTGATTTGCCAAAAGTTCCCACACTTGTAGGATCTTTTTGGTGGAGAGACTGTTGCTCTATTCTCCAAGATTACAAAAACATGACAATTTGCTCTGCAGGAATTGGCAACACAATTAATCTATGGCATGATAATTGGTACTCTCGGCCAATAAGGAGCATGATGGCTCAACTTTTCTCCTATACAAAAAATGAACGCATCACTCTGGAGGCTTCCACCAATCTGGATGATCTCAATTTTTATATGTTTCAGCTCCCTATGTCCAGCATTGTTGTCCAATAGAGTAATCAGCTAAGGGCTCTGATCAATGATAGAGGGAACCAGGCAGAGAAGGATTCATGGAAATTTTACTGGGGTGGCCCTAAATATTCCAACAAACGAATATACCTAGAATATATTGGGAACCCTGCTGATGCCCCCAAACCATTTCAGTGGATATGGAAATCTTGCACCTTAGCTAAGCAAAAGTTTTTCTTCTGGTTACTTCTACAGGACAGACTAAATACTAGAGATTTGCTTACAAGAAATTTTTTCCATATTGAGTCTGCAAGATGTGTGCTATGTGATGATGAACCAAAGGAATACCTTACTCACCTATTCTTTAGATGTGATTTCAGCCAGAATTTCTGGATGGCAATTGGATTTCAATGGAATACAAACTATGAGCTTATGGAGATGCTAAGGGAGGGCAAGAGACACAATAATGTTGTATGTTATAAGGAATGCCTTATTGCAGGATGTTGGAGTATTTGGAAGCACAGGAACATCATCATCTTTGATCACAAACCCAAAAATATGCATTACTGCATTAGTACTTTCAAGGAGCACATTGAGATGATCATTAAGAAAGCCAAACCTAGTTTGAAAGAAGGGATGCAGAGCTGGCTAGATTACTTGTAGATTTTTTCTTCCTGTCATGCTAAAACTTGTACAGTGATGTAACATGTGTTCTCATATTAATGAAAATCAGAGTTATAGTGGGGGTTTTCCCCACTGTGTTTGCTCAAAAAAAAACTTCGCACTCCACAACAGCTCCCTTTCCCTTCTCTTCCCTTCTCATATTGCACATGCAGTGTACTAATTGTCACCACCAGAGAAGGTAGGAGTGGCCTTTGTGAGGGGCACCCTTAACTAGTATTTTTACTTTCACTAGCCCAATACCCGTGCGTTGCTACGAAACTCTAGAATTCGAGTAGTTAGGTCACTAGTTTAGAAAATCGTAGAAATATATTGGCATCATGCAACCTTTATTTGCTGGTCACTATTAAAATGAGCAAAAATATAACAAAAGATCACACCTGGGCAGTAGAGAATCTCAAGTGAGCATAGCAGGTCCTTTGACAGACACAACATTTCAAATTATGAAACATATAAGAATAGGCAACGTGGATAGAAATACATTTGTTTATTTGTGAAGATTGTTGGTCCCACATGTGAACTCGTCATCGACTCCAACCTTTATAAGTAGGAAAGATTTATCATCCTCACCAAACCATTTGTCAGCTACCTTGTCGTGACTTGTGCCGTTTCAAATTAGTGTCCTGATGCCAGCTACATTTACCATCGCTACCTAACCAGTTGCCATCTATCTTGTCCTGACATTGCATTAATGTCCTGGTGCCAGCTACATTTATCGTCCCCACTGAACTTGTTGGTCATCAACCTCGTCCTCACAGGTATCATCCTCACATGTGCCAACTATATTTACCATCCACATCGAGCCAGTTGCCAACTAAACCTCGTCGTCCTGACATGTGTTGTTTCAAAATAATGTTCTAGTGTGAGCAACATTTACCATCCCCATCGAACCACTTGCCAACTAAATCTCGTCCTGACATGTGTTGTTTCAAAATAATGTTCTAATGTGAGCTACATTTATCGTCCCCACCGAACGAGTTGCCAACTACTCCCCTCAACCTTACGTGTGCAGTTTTCAGTTGATGTGTCCTGGCCAGTTACATTTACCGTCCCACCAAACCAGTTGTCAGCCGGGTCGAACATTTGACACAACGTGGTACCGGCATGAAACACATGTATCTTCTCACTACCCATGCATACATCACGCACCCATATAACGGACAAAGGCTGAACCCCAACACTCGTCCGCCACAACTTCACACTCCACCCTTCTCATAGCTTGCACGTCCAAGGAAAGGAGATCATGGAGGTGAAGAAGAGGGCGGCCGCCATTGCCGCACTGTGCGTGCTCCTCGTCATGTCAGTGCCGCCCCAGCAGCGGGCGGCCGCCGAGACCTTCTGCGAGTGCTACCAGCCCTGCCACGACGGGTGCAGCCGCAGCGGATGGATCTGCAAAGTCGACTGCATCCAGAAATGCAAGGAAGAAGGCTACCCCGAGGAGAGCCGCGCCGCCTGCCTCTGGGTCTGCAGCACCGACTCCGTCTGCGGCCCGTCGGCGGCGCCCACCGGTAAGATGACGACGGGTCACCTTACTTGCATTGCATTTCTGCTCCGTTTATGGATGAATTCTCCTCAACATCGATGCAATATACATGGTCTCTCCTTTTTCTCTTGACACAAAGAAGAATCGTCTGTTCTAGCTGATGATCTTGTGCTCGCGTTGGCCATTTTGCAGATGCAGAAGGCGCTGCGGCTTGTAAGCACGAGTGCCACAGGAGGTGGGGCCTGGTTTAACGCCCAGCAGCAACCTGCAAAATAAGGAGCTGAATGGCCAGTGGATCATGGGGTCGTATCATGTTGAACGGCTGTGATTGCCAAACAAATCAATAAAATGTGTTTCCGCGCGTCCGCGCATCACTTGTGTGAAGTTTTGCAGATCTCAAAGTGGCATGTTTATATCATAACAGGTTAAAACATTAGCAATCTCACACAAACCTTCCTGAATCCAGCGAAAGCAAGCAACTCAACATTGATCAGTCAGAAAACAGATAAAAAACAAACACGCAAAATGGGACAGGAGCAGAAATTTGATGCCGAATCCTCTCCGTCAGATACAACGTGGAACAACAAGCAAAACAAAACAGTAAAAATATGAACACACACAGAATGCATGCAAGCAAAGATCAACTGGAAGGTACTGATTAATACAAGCAATTCTTATGTCTCCATGTAAGTTGGCCAATTGACTGCGTTCGATAACAAGACGGGTTTGAGCAAAATAAGTGATTAGTTCCTACGAATCCACTTCACATCTGACCACTGCATTCTACATAAGGGGTAAATTTCCATGTGCATCGCATCAAACGAGCCACTTCTTCATCTCAGCCACCGAAACGTAACTCTGATACCTGCAGGACATGGAAAAGCCATCAAATTGATATCTGCGACTTTGTATGACTCGAGCAATAAAAATTAGTTTCACTGTTGTGGAGATCGCCAAATTTGAATCATCACAACATTATTAGACGAAACCAACATCACAAACAGAGGCTAGAATATCAGTTATTGGCTATATCTGATCCCAATAGAGGCTAAAATATCTGTGTGTTAGAGTTTATGTAATCTCAACCTCTTCCTTTCTTGTATCCCTTTCAAACTCTTGTAACTCTATCTTGTAAACCAAGGCATCGCCTGCCCACATCAATATATACAGCTGCGGCTCCCCTCGATGGGAGTAGGAACGCTTCATAACTTTACATTGTCATCAGAGCCCCTTTTCCATACATCTAGCCACAAACCAGAAAACAAAACCCTAGATCATATCCGCGATCGCCGTCATGGCTTCCTCAGTCGGCGTTGCCCTGAACCTTGGTTCGCCTCCGTCGGAAAAACTTGCGAGAGGAAACTTCATCCTCTGGAAGACGCAGGTTCTCCCAGCCCTGCGAGGTGCGCAGGTTACCGGGCTGCTGGACCACTCCGACACCGCTCCGCCGAAGATGGTGGAGGTCACAAAGGCGGACAAAACTACGGCCCAAGAGCCGAATCCTTTGTATGGACCTTGGATCGCCAAAGATCAACAGGTTCTGTCATATCTGCTCAACTCCATGTCTCCTGAGATCCTTGCACAGGTCGTCGGGAGGGACTCCACCTTCAAGCTCTGGACAACAATCAACAACCTCTTCGCCTCACAATCGCAGTCTCGGATTACCAATCTGAGGATTGCGATCACCAACACCAAAAAAGGCACCATGTCCAGTTCAGCATACATGGCGAAGATGAAGAGTCTCGGGGATGAACTAGCTGCTACTGGCCGTCCCGTCTCTGATCCGGAGATGGTGGACTACATACACTAGTAGAAAAACACCTAATAGTCCCGGTTCGTAAGGGCCTTTAGTCCCGGTTCATGTACCGGGACTAATGGGTCGTTACTAATACCTCCACCCATTAGTCCCGGTTCAAACACGAACCGGGACCAATGTGCCTCCACGTGGCCCTGTGCGCCGAGCCCAGTCAGGGGGCCTTTGGTCCCGGTTGGTGGCTTCAACCGGGACCAAAAGGCATCCACGCGTCAGCATTCCAGTGGCTGGGGTTTTTGTTTTTTTTTGAAAGGAGGGGGGTTGGGTGTTTTGGGGGGTTAATTTAGGTGTTTCATATATTGTGTTAGCTAGCTAATTAATAGAGAGAAGTGTCCTCTCTTATGTCCATGCTTGGTCGACGCTACATACTATATATACATAAGTGATCGAGAGAACCATTCAGTACAGAAGTTCGTCATGCATACCAAGAGAAGTGATCGATCAACCTCTCCTTCTCCGAGAGATTGGTCGAACAACAAGTTTTCGTATCATGTATCCGACGCTACTGGCTACATACATGTACAATATGTATAAGATCTCTTCATTACAAACCCCTAGCATTTGAAATCAATTTCCACATGGTATTCTCCGGCTTTACTGATGACGTGGTCAAGAAAGAATCCCGCTAATTCCTCTTGAATTGCTTTCATGCGATCTGGTTCTAGGAGTTCATTCCGCATCTGCCACGTCTAATTTGAAGAAAGGGGTTAATTAATACATATATGAATGAAACTCAACAGAAATGATGGTGTAATAAAATGAAATTGTGAATATTATTGCTTATGCACTTCATATTGTCTTTTAGAATAGCCCCGCTTGTTTTTCAAAGTCGTAGTGTGGATGAACTCACACACGTAGTATTCACAGAAATCATTCCCTTCCTCCTGCCACAAGCATTTTACGAGAAATAGAGGTCAATCAAACTGATAATGAAGCATTATAAATGGCATTGATGAAAGTATAGCTATAGAATCAACGGGAGATGCGCGCAACTAGCTAGCCCAGTAGTACTTACTTTCGGGTATGTATATCGCAGCTCCTTCGGCAGTCCCGGAGCTTCTGCGGTGAACTGTTTCCAAACCCTGCAAGACAAAGAAAATAATTATTATTACTTGAGATATCAGGAAATGAACAAAAAGTTGCCGATATGGTGCGATAATGATCGATTGAACTTACTTGCTGAGCATTTCAGTCATGTCCGCATAGGTTTCGGGATCTTTACATCTCGAGTCTAAGACGGTTACTAGTCCCCGCTCAAGCTTAATCTCCAGAAGAATATAGTGGTACCTGCGCACACATGCATAACTCATCAATTACATTACTATAACCTCGCTCGAGTAATAAGGGAAACCGAATATTTACACGACAGTAACACTCACTTGCCGTTGTAAGGAAAGAGTATGGTATCTTTGTTTTGATTTTTGATCAACGATCGTAGCAAGTTGTCATCGGCCTCTTTGACGTTCTTTTCAACCAGAAATACATCTATGATATTTGTGTTAATGAACCCAATATCATAAATTTCTTGTTTTTTGCACTCGACGATCTTCAATCTGCATAATATATTGAGGATAATTAATTATAAATACATGCAATGAAAGAGCAGAGCTATATATAGAGACTTAATGACAGAAATAGTACTTACAAGCAGTAGCAAAAGACCATTAATTTATCGAGGGCCTTTTGATTGAAGAAATAACTCATCAAATGGAACACACAACAGATCATTTGAAACGAGGTCGTGCTCCTCTTTAATGTTCAGATACAAACTGTTCGTCGCCTCAGACTCTCTGCAGGTTTTCATGTACCAACTATGGAATCTTCGCATCATTGTTGTCAGAGATTTTTCATCTTTGACGAGAGGCTTTCCGTACTCGTATCTGTGTTCGTCCACCGCCATGAAATCAGGAAGTGCATCGTCAGGCAGGTAATCTTCAAGATTTCCATAACCGGCCACCGTCCCCGAAGCATTAGACACATTGAGCGGGGGGCACGATTGCTGTGCTTGTTCGCCGAGCTGGGCAATTTTTCCCCTTTGCTCGTTCTTTTAACCTTTTATCACTGACAGTAGTTCCCTACCGCTGGGCTTGGAGATATGTCTGTTCAGTAATGCGCTCATAGTTGGTTCTCGGCGGAGACTTTGGTGGTTTCCTCAGGGCATCGATAGTGCGCTTTGCTTTCACCGGATCTACCTTCTCCTCCGGAGGTGGATGTCTCTTTGCTTTCACCCCTTCAAAGAAATCCTTCACATGGGTCCGCACAATCGTATCGTTTTCCTCTTCGGACCTCTCGTACGGTAACTTCTCTAGAGGCTTGAGAGATGGACCGTATTTGTATTGCCTCCCGCCTCTGGTTGTGCTGCTAGACGTCGGAGCAGACGGAGCGGCTGCGGCGTCTGTCTTCTTTCGTGCTTGCTTACGAGGCGGAGGAGAAGGAGTACGACGCGCCGGAGCAGATCATGCTCAGCCTTGGACCACTTAGGCCGCGCTTTGAGGTAGCCACCTGACCCCGTGCGATGGTGAAGCTTCTTCTTCGCATCATTTTTCTTGTTTGTCACCGACATCTTCTTACTCTTTTCCGATGTCTTGTGGGCCACAAATGCGGGCCAGTGATCTTTGATCTTCTCATATTTGCCGATGAATTCTGGTGTCTTTTTTTCGACAAACTGGTTCAGCTCTTTCCTCCACCTCCTCATTAGGGTTGCCATCTTCTTAAGAGCACAAGACTTGATTAATGGCTCTTTAACTGGCTTCTCTGGATCCTCCTCTGGCGGTAGGGTGAAATTTGCCTTCAGCTCAGTCCAAAGATCTTCTTTCTGCATATCATTGACACAAGACACCTCAGGGTCTTCCTCCTTAGGCTTATACCGTTGCTGGATGCTGATCGGGATCTTGTCCCTAACAAGAACCCCGCACTGAGCAGAAAATGCCTTCCTTGTCCGCATGGGTTCAATCAGTTCGCCGTCGGGCGTGATTTCTATGATCTCAAACTTTTCATCCGAGCTCAACTTTTTCTTCGGGCCTCGTCTCCTTACCGAAGTTGTGTTCGATCCGGAGGGCTAGAAATTATAAGGAAGAAAGACGAGAGTAATTAATATGTGTAAATATACCAAAACAATGGAAGCATCAATTAACTAGTCAGCACGGGCTTAACTAATATATATATACCTGGCCGGACTCGGTTCGGTCACCAGAGCAGTCAGCACGGTCTCCTTCTTGTACCTCCATTGTGTCAACGGAGCCATCATGAACATAGTCCTCTTCTTGTACCGGCATTAATGGGCCGAAGCCATCATGAACATAGCCCTCTTCTTCACCCAGTTCTTCTAGCTGTCCATCGATGTCGAGGAGAAATGATGCAACTTCATCACTTCCATTTCCGATTATGTCCCCCAACATCGCTTCTGTTTCTTCGTCTCGGGAGAGCTCCATAGTTTCTGCAAATATTTACAACATGTCAATTATTATTCAAACATGGTACAGATGGATATATATATATTAGTGGCAAACGTAGAACTAGCTAGCTAGTCACAATAAGGAATCATGTTAGTGGCCTCGACGCTGCTTCTCTAGGGTTTGGGGTCGCCTCGACACAACGCTTCAAGGGTTTGGGGTGGCCTCGACGACAACGCTCTTTTAACTTGGTAAATTTGGGTGGCCTCGAGAGAGTTAATTTGTCGGGTAGGGGCGCAGCGGGAGGGGGTAGGAGACCAACATCGTTTTCTCTCTAGGGTTTGTGTGTCCTCGAGAGTTTTGGTCGAGCGAGTGGGCCGAGGGGGGGTGCTGCCGTTGTATAAGTTATCACGGTCGAGAGGGGGTATATATATCGACCGCCCCTCATGTCGAAGTTATCTCAAGGGGGTTATATCGACAACGACATGACAATGACGAGAAAGGAAAATAATTAAAGAAAAGGAAGAAAAGAGGAAGAAGGAAGAAGGAAGAAAAAAAAAGAGGAGAAGAAGAAAGGAATAGAGGAGAAGAAGAAAAAATAGAAATCTATTTTTTCTTCTTCTCCTCTATTCCTTTCTTCTTCTCCTCTTCTTTTTCTTCTTTTTTCCTCTTCTTATTTATTTCTCCTCTTCTTCCTCTCCTCTTCTTCCTCTTCTTATTTTCCTTTTTCCTCTCATTCTTTTTCTTCTTCTTCTCCCTTCTTCCTTCTTCCTCTTTTCTTCCTTTTCCTTATTTTACTTTCTCCTCTACACTAACCTAAAATGCACTAACCTAAAATCGATATCTACTAACAACCTAAATAAAATATTAATACATATATGAAAAAACATATATAAACAAAAAAATGCTATGAACATTATATTCATACATACATATATAGCCACATCCATTCATCATATATATAGCTACCACATACATATATACATTATATATATGAAAAAAATGCAATGAACAAAAAAAATACACTTATGAAAA
Organism: Triticum dicoccoides; assembly: GCF_002162155.2. NCBI lineage: Eukaryota > Viridiplantae > Streptophyta > Magnoliopsida > Poales > Poaceae > Triticum > Triticum dicoccoides. The sequence continues at coordinate 55,752,641 of NC_041391.1, forward strand.
AAATACTATGAACATGTACACATATATATATACACATACAAACACATATACACAAAAAAATGCAAAAAATTGCTATGGAAATTGCAGGAGCGGCGGGGTGGCGCACGGCGGCCGCGCAGGGCAGGGGCGGCGGCGCGGCGGCCGCACAGGACAGGGGCGGTGCGCGCCGGCCGCGCAGGACAGGGGCGGCGGCGCAGCGGCCGCGCAGGGACAGGGGCGGTGCGCAGTGGCCGCGCAGGGGCATGGGACGGGAGGGGCGCGGGAGCAGGCCGTGCTCATAGGGGGCGGCGGCGACGGCTCAGGCGAGCAGCCTGACGGCGTCGGTGGCGGCGGCGACGGCAAGGTGGAGCAGGGGCGTCGGGCAGCGACGGCGACGAGGAGGAGCAGGGGGCGTCGGGGGAGAAGTGGGCGATTTGGCCAGAAATTGCTAAGTGTTGCTTATATAGAAAACCCTTTAGTCCCGGTTGGTGGCACCAACCGGGACTAATGCACCCTTTAGTCCCGATTGGTGCCACCAACCGGGACCAAAGGCCTCTTTTTCGGCAGCCCAAAGGGCGGGAACCGGCGGCCTTTAGTACCGGTTGGTGCCACCAACCGGGACCAATGCCTCCCCCTTTAGTCCCGGTTAACGCCACCAACCGGGACCAAAGGCCCCTGTGCTGCCCGCCTCGGGGCCAAAGTTTAGTCCCACCTCGCTAGTTGAGAGGGGCGCGCAGTGGTTTATAAGCCCCACTGCCGCACCCCTCTCGAGCTCCTCTCCACCGCAGGCTTTCGGGCCTACATGCTATTGCTTTGCTTGATGGGCCTTCTGGGCCTACTGCGGGCCTGAATCCTGGCCCATAATAGGGTTTCATGTCGTATTCAGGCCGTGGGGGCCCAGTAGGAGGCATTTTTTTTGTTTTCTTTACTTATTGTTGCTATTTTTATTTTATTTTCAGTTTTTTTGTTTTGTTTTCAGCATTATTTATTTTCTTTTGTTTTTTGCTTTATTTTTCAATTCTTTTTTGCTTTTAGTTTTAGGAAACTTATAAACTTTCTGTTAGTGCCATTAGTTTTCAAATTTGAAACCACTTTTTTTGTTTTTTTGTTTTCTTTCTTGCTTTATTTATTTTATTTTGCTTCTACTTACAACAAAATACTTATTGTTGTTTTTTGTTTTGTTTTCTACATTATTTGTTTTCTTTTGTTT
>NC_041391.1:55753839-55775172 GCF_002162155.2 Triticum dicoccoides
AACAAAATACTTATTGTTGTTTTTTTGTTTTGTTTTCTGCATTATTTATTTTCTTTTGTTTTTTGCTTTATTTTTCAATTCTTTTTGCTTTTAGTTTTAGGAAAATTATAAACTTTCTGTTAGTGCCATTAGTTTTCAAATTTGAAAACACTTTTTTTGTTTTTTTGTTTTCTTTCTTGCTTTATTTATTTTATTTTGTTTCTACTTACAACAAAATACTTATTGTTGCTATTTTTAATTATTACGAGGGCCGAACCATAAGACATTAAAGCATTTCAAATGAACTCTGAAAAAGTTGAAAGTTGGCATGGTATCATAAATTGACCCACATAGCATGTGCATATACAAAACGGATAATGGTATCATACTCGTCAGTTACAAAGTTGGCATGGTATCATCATAATATTTGCGGGAGAAAGTCTTCACTTTTTCTTCGCTTGTGTCATTTGCTTATTGCGCCGTAACCATGGATAATCTTCATCGTTTATCAGGATGCTGGGGTCAGCCTTGACTTTGAAGGGAGGAATTTCATGAAACTTTTCATAATCTTCAGACATGTCTGTCTTGTCCTCCACTCTCACGATGTCCCTTTTTCCTGAAAGAACTACGTGGCGCTTTGGCTCATCGTATGATGTATTCGCTTCCTTATCTTTTCTCTTTCTCGGTCTGGTAGACATATCCTTCACATAGATAACCTATGCCACATCATTGGCTAGGACGAACGATTCGTCAGTGTACCCAAGATTTTTCAGATCCACTGTTGTCATTCCGTACTGTGGGTCTACCTGTACCCCTCCTCCTGACAGATTGAGCCATTTGCACTTAAACAAAGGGACCTTAAAATCATGTCCATAGTCAAGTTCCCATATGTCCACTATGTAACCATAATATGTGTCCTTTCCCCTCTCGGTTGTTGCATCAAAGTGGACACAGCTGTTTTGGTTGGTGCTCTTTTGATCTCGGTCAATCGTGTAAAATGTATTCCCGTTTATCTTGTATCCTTTCCAAATCAATACAGTCAAAGATGGTCCCCTGGACAACAAGTACAGCTCATCACAAACAGTGTTGTCACCTCTGATATGTGCTTCCAACCAACTGCTGAAAGTCCTGATGTGTTCACATGTAATCCAGTCGTCGCACTGCTCCAGGTGTTTGGAGCGCAGTCTGTTATTGTGTTCATCGACATACGGGGTCACCAAGGTAGAGTTCTGTAGAATTGTGTAGTGTGCTTGAGACCAAGAATATCCGTCCCTGCATATTATTGAGTCCCTTCCAAGCGTGCCTTTTCCAGTCAGTCTCCCCTCATACCGTGATTTAGGGAGACCTATCTTCTTAAGGCCAGGAATGAAGTCAACACAAAACCCGATGACATCCTCTGTTTAATGGCCCATGGAGATGCTTCCTTCTGGCCTAGCGCGGTTACGGACATATTTCTTTAGGACTCCCATGAACCTCTCAAAGGGGTACATATTGTGTAGAAATACGAGGCCCAGAATGACAATCTCGTCAACTAGATGAACTAGGACGTGCGTCATGACATTGAAGAAGGATGGTGGGAACACCAGCTCGAAACTGACAAGACATTGCACCACATCACTCCTTAGCCTTGGTATGATTTCTGGATCGATCACCTTCTGAGAGATTGTATTGAGGAATGAACATAGCTTCACAATGGCTAATCAGACGTTTTCCAGTAGAAGCCCCCTCAATGCAACCGGAAGCAGTTGCGTCATAATCACGTGGCAGTCATGAGACTTTAGGTTCTGAAACTTTTTCTCTAACATATTTATTATTCCTTTTATATTCGACGAGAAGCCAGTCGGGACCTTCATACTAAGCAGGCATTCAAAGAAGATTTCCTTCTCTTCTTTGGTAAGAGCATAGCTGGCAGGACCTTCATACTGCTTTGGAGGCATACCGTCTTTTTCGTGCAAACGTTGTAGGTCCTCCCGTTCCTCAGTTGTATCTTTTGTCTTCCCATACACGCCCAAGAAGCCTAGCAGGTTCACGCAAAGGTTCTTCGTCACGTGCATCACGTCGATCGAAGAGCGGACCTCTAGGTCTTTCCAGTAGGGTAGGTCCCAAAATATAGATTTCTTCTTCCACATGGGTGCGTGTCCCCCAGCGTCACTCGGAACAGCTAGTCTGCCGGGACCCTTTCCAAAGATTACGTGTAAATCATTGACCATAGCAAGTACGTGATCACCGGTACGCATGGCGGGCTTCTTCCGGTGATCTGCCTCGCCTTTGAAATGCTTGCCTTTCTTTCGACATTGATGGTTGGTCGGAAGAAATCAATGATGGCCCAGGTACACATTCTTCCTGCAGCTTGCCAGGTATAAACTATCGGTGTCAAGTAAACAGTGCGTGCATGCGTGGTATCCCTTGTTTGTCTGTCCTAAAAGGTTACTGAGAGCGGGCCAATCGTTGATGGTCACGAACAGCAACGCCTTTAGGTTAAATTCCTCCTGTTTGTGCTCATCCCACGTACATACACCGTTTCCATTCCACAGCTGTAAAAGTTCTTCAACTAATGGCCTTAGGTACACATCAATGTCGTTGCCGGGTTGCTTAGGGCCATGGATGTGAACTGGCATCATAATGAACTTCCGCTTCATGCACATCCAAGGAGGAAGGTTATACATACATAGAGTCACGGGCCAGGTGCTGTGATTGCTGCTCTGCTCCCCGAAAGGATTAATGCCATCCGCGCTTAAAGCAAACCATACGTTCCTTGGCTCACTTGCAAACTCATCCCAGTACTTTCTCTCAATTTTTCTCCACTGCGACCCGTCAGCGGGTGCTCTCAACTTCTCGTCTTTCTTACGGTCCTCACTGTGCCATCGCATCAACTTGGCATGCTCTCCGTTTCTGAACAGATGTTTCAACCGTGGTATTATAGGAGCATACCACGTCACCTTCGCAGGAACCCTCTTCCTGGGGGGCTCGCCGTCAACATCACCAGGGTCATCTCGTCTGATCTTATACCGTAATGCACCGCATACCGGGCATGCGTTTAGATCCTTGTACGCACCGCGGTAGAGGATGCAGTCATTAGGGCATGCATGTATCTTCTGCACCTCCAATCCTAGAGGGCATACGACCTTCTTTGTTGCGTATGTACTGTCGGGCAATTCGTTATCCTTTGGAAGCTTCTTCTTCAATATTTTCAGTAGCTTCTCAAATCCTTTGTCAGGCACATCATTCTCTGCCTTCCACTGCAGCAATTCCAGTACGGTACCGAGCTTTGTGTTGCCATCTTCGCAATTGGGGTACAACCCTTTTTTGTGGTCCTCTAACATGCGATCGAACTTCAACTTCTCCTTTTGACTTTCGCATTGCGTCCTTGCATCGACAATGACCCGGCGGAGATCATCATCATCGGGCACATCGTCTGGTTCCTCTTGATCTTCAGCAGCTTCACCCGTTGCAGCATCATCGTGCACATCGTCTGGTTCCTCTTGATGTTCAGTAGCATCACCATATTCAGGGGGCACATAGTTGTCATCGTACTCTTCTTCTTCGCCGTCTTCCATCATAACCCCTATTTCTTCGTGCCTCGTCCAAACATTATAGTGTGGCATGAAACCCTTGTAAAGCAGGTGGGTGTGGAGGATTTTCCGGTCAGAGTAAGACTTCGTATTCCCACATATAGGGCATGGACAACACATAAAACCATTCTGCTTGTTTGCCTCAGCCACTTCAAGAAAATCATGCATGCCCTTAATGTACTTGGAGGTGTGTCTTGAACCGTACATCCATTGTCGGTTCATCTGCGTGCATTATATATAATTAAGTGCATCAAAAATCATTACAGAACATCATGAATAGATAATTAAGTGACCAAATTAATAGAAGTTCATCATCACATTAAAACCAAAGTACATACATAGTTCTCATCTAACAACATAAAGCTCTGCAGAGCATCTAAATTAATTAAACCATGCATTGAAATTATGTAAAACATTCCAATGCAAAGACAAATGCGATCATAATCGCAACCAATGTAACAACTGATCCAACGACATAATGATACCAAGCCTCGGTATGAATGGCATATTTTCTAATCTTTCTAATCTTCAAGCGCATTGCATCCATCTTGATCTTTTGATCATCGACGACATCCGCAACATGCAACTCCAATATCATCTTCTCCTCCTCAATTTTTCTAATTTTTTCCTTCAACAAATTGTTTTCTTCTTCAACTAAATTTAACCTCTCGACAATAGGGTCGGTTGGAATTTCCGGTTCAACAACCTCCTAGATAAATAAAATCTATGTCACATTGATCGGCATAATTGTCATAAACGATAAATGAACCAATAGTTATGAAAAGATAATATATACCACATCCGAATCATAGACAGGACGAGGGCTGACGGGGGCGGATACCAAAACCATCGCACTATATAAGATGCAATAATAAAAGTAAGAAAATTATACAAGTATCTATATAAACATACAAGTAAGAATTTTTTTCCTTTCATAAAGAAGATAAGAACAAGAGGCTCACCACGGTGGTGCCGGCGACGAGATCGGCGCGGGCGATCGACGGCGGTGAAGACGGGGACGGGACGTGACGGACCGCTAAACCTAGACAAATATTAAGGAAAATGGAGCTTGGAGATCGAGCTTGGAGAGGAGAAAGCTTAAGTAGTGTGGCTCGGGCATTCCATCAAACACCTCGTGTGCATAGTGTTGGAAATATGCCCTAGAGGCAATAATAAATTAGTTATTATTATATTTCCTTGTTCATGATAATCGTTTATTATCCATGCTATAATTGTATTGATAGGAAACTCAGATACATGTGTGGATACATAGACAACACCATGTCCCTAGTAAGCCTCTAGTTGACTAGCTCGTTGATCAATAGATGGTTACGGTTTCCTAACCATGGACATTGGATGTCATTGATAACGGGATTACATCATTGGGAGAATGATGTGATGGACAAGACCCAATCCTAAGCCTAGCACAAAGATCGTAGTTTGTATGCTAAAGCTTTTCTAATGTCAAGTATCATTTCCTTAGACCACGAGATTGTGCAACTCCCGGATACAGTAGGAATGCTTTGGGTGTACCAAATGTCACAACGTAACTGGGTGGCTATAAAGGTGCACTACAGGTATCTCCGGAAGTGTCTGTTGGGTTGGCACGAATCGAGACTGGGATTTGTCACTCCATGTAAACGGAGAGGTATCTCTAGGCCCACTCGGTAGGACATCATCATAATGTGCACAATGTGATCAAAGGGTTGATCACGGGATGATGTGTTACGGAACGAGTAAAGAGACTTGCCGGTAACGAGATTGAACTAGGTATCGACATACTGACGATCGAATCTCGGGCAAGTACAATACCGTTAGACAAAGGGAATTGTATACGGGATCGATTGAGTCCTTGACATCGTGGTTCATCCGATGAGATCATCGTGGAACATGTGGGAGCCAACATGGGTATCCAGATCCCGCTGTTGGTTATTGACCGAAGAACGTCTTGGTCATGTCTACATGTCTCCCGAACCCGTAGGGTCTACACACTTAAGGTTCGATGACGCTAGGGTTATAAAGGAAGTTTGTATGTGGTTACCGAATGTTGTTCGGAGTCCCGGATGAGATCCCGGACGTCACGAGGAGTTCCGAAATGGTCCGGAGGTAAAGATTTATATATGGAAAGTTGTTGTTCGGGTTCCGGGAAAAGTTCGGGTTTTTCCGGTATTGTACCGGGAAGCTTCCAGAAGGTTCCGGAGGATTCCGGAGGGGTCCAGAGGTCCGGAAATTGTTCCACCACGTCCAATACAGCAGCATGGGCTGTAAGGGGGCTCCCTAGCCTTAATGGGCCAGGGGAACCAGCCCCCCCAAGGCCCATGTGCATGGGAAGGGGAAAACCCTAAGGGGGAGGGCCTCCACTTGACTTGGGAGGCACTCCTTCCCCCCTTGGCCGCCGCCCCCTCCTCAGATTGGATCTGAGGGGGCCGGCCCCCCTTTCCTTTGCCCCTATATATATGTGGGGGGTGGGAGGGTAGCCGCACCACAAGTTCTGGCGCAGCCCTCCCCCTCTCCCAAGTACTCCTCCTCTCCCGCGGTGCTTGGCGAAGCCCTGCAGGATTGCCACACTCCTCCATCACCACCACGCCGTTGTGCTGCTGCTGGATGGAGTCTTCCTCAACCTCTCCCTCTCTCCTTGCTGGATCAAGGCATGGGAGACGTCACCGGGCTGTACGTGTGTTGAACGCGGAGGTGCCATCCATTCGGCACTAGGATCTCCGGTGATTTGGATCACGACGAGTACGACTCCTTCAACCCCGTTCTCTTGAATGCTTCCGCTTAGCGATCTACAAGGGTATGTAGATGCACTCTCCTTCCCCTCGTTGCTGGTTTCTCCATAGATAGATCTTGGTGACACGTAGGAAAATTTTGGATTTCTGCTACGTTCCCCAACAGTGGCATCATGAGCTAGGTCTATTGCGTAGATTCTTTGCACGAGTAGAACAAAAAGTAGTTGTGGGCTTTGATTTTGTTCAATATGCTTACCGTTACTAGTCCAATCTTGATTCGGCGGCATCGTGGGATGAAGCGGCCCGAACCGACCTTACACGTACTCTTACGTGAGACAAGTTCCACCGACTCACATGCACTTGTTGCATAAGGTGGCTAGCGGGTGCCAGTCTCTCCCACTTTAGTCGGATCGGATTCGATGTAAAGGGTCCTTATGAAGGGTAAATAGCAATTGGCATATCACGTTGTGGCTTTTGCGTAGGTAAGAAACGTTCTTGCTAGAAACCCATAGCAGCCACGTAAAACATGCAAACAACAATTAGAGGACGTCTAACTTGTTTTTGCAGGGTACGCTTTGTGATGTGATATGGCCAAGAAGAATGTGATGAATGATATGTGATGTATGAGATTGATCATGTTCTTGTAATAGGAATCACTACTTGCATGTCGATGAGTATGACAACCGGCAGGAGCCATCGGAGTTGTCTTTATTTATTGAATGACCTGCGTGTCATTGAACAACGCCATGTAATTACTTTACTTTATTGCTAACCGGTAGCCATAGTAGTAGAAGTAATAAGTTGGCGAGACAACTTCATGGAGACACGATGATGGAGATCATGATGATGGAGATCATGGTGTCATGCCGGTGATGATGATGATCATGGAGCTCCGAAGATGGAGATCAAAAGGAGCAAAATGATATTGGCCATATCATGTCACCATTTGATTGCATGTGATGTTTATCATGTTTATGCATCTTATTTGCTTAGAACGACGGTAGTAGATAAGATGATCCCTCATTAAAATTTCAAGAAAGTGTCCCCCCTAACTGTGCACCGTTGCGAAAGTTCGTCGTTTCGAAGCACCACGTGATGATCGGGTGTGATAGATTCTTACGTTCACATACAACGGGTGTAAGACAGATTTACACACGCGAAACACTTAGGTTGACTTGACGAGCCTAGCATGTACACACATGGCCTCGGAACACAAGAGACCGAAAGGTCGAGCATGAGTCGTATAGTAGATATGATCAACATGAAGATGTTCACTGATGATGACTAGTCCGTCTCACGTGATGATCGGACACGGCCTAGTTGACTCGGATCATGTAATCACTTAGATAACTAGAGGGATGTCTATCTGAGTGGGAGTTCATAAGATGAACTTAATTATCCTGAACATAGTCAAAAGATCTTTGCAAATTATGTCGTAAGCTAGCGCTTTAGTTCCACTGTTTAGATATGTTCCTAGAGAAAATATAGTTGAAAGTTGACAGTAGCGATTATGCGAACAATAGAAAGCTTATGTCCTTAATGCACCGCTCAGTGTGCTGAACCCCAAACGTCGTCTGTGGATGTTGCAAACATCGGACATACACGTTTTGATAACTACGTGATAGTTCAGTTAAACGGTTTAGAGTTGAGGCACCAAAGACGTTTTCGAAACGTCGCGGAACATATGAGATGTTTCGAGGGCTGAAATTGGGATTTCAGGCTCGTGCCCACATCAAGAGGTATGAGACCTCCGACGATTTTTCTAGCCTGCAAACTAAGGGAGAAAAGCTCAATCGTTGAGCTTGTGCTCAGATTGTCTGAGTGCGACAATCACTTGAATCGAGTGGGAGTTGATCTTCCAGAGATAGTGATGTTTCTCAAAAGTCATTGCCACCAAGCTGCTAGAGCTTCGTGATGAACTATAACATATCAGGGATAGATATGATGATCCTTGAAGTATTCACGATGTTTGACACCGCGAAAGTAGAAATCAAGAAGGAGCATCAATTGTTGATGGTTGGTGAAAGCACTAGTTTCAAAAGGGGCAAGGGCAAGGGATACTTCATGAAATGGCAAATCAGCTGCTGCTCTAGTGAAGAAACCCAAGGTTGAACCCAAACCCGAGACTAAGTGCTTCTGTAATAAGGGGAACAACCACTGAAGCAGAATTACCCTAGATACTTGGTAGATAAGAAGGCTGGCAAGGTCGATAGAAGTATATTGGATATACATTATGTTAATGTGTACTTTACTAGTACTCCTAGTAGCACCAGGGTATTAGATACCAGTTCGGTTGCTAAGTGTTAGTAACTCGAAATAAAAGCTACGGAATAAACAGAGACTAGCTAAAGGTGAGCTGACGATGTGTGTTGGAAGCATTTCCAAGTTTGATGTGATCAAACATCGCACGCTCCCTCTACCATCAAGATTAGTATTAAACCTGAATAATTGTCATTTGGTGTTTGCGTTGAGCATAGACATGATTGGATTATGTCTATCGCAATACGGTTATTCATTTAAGGAGAATAATGGTTACTCTATTTATTTGAACAATACCTTTAATGGTCTTGCACCTAAAGGAATGGTTTATTGAATCTCGATCGTAGTGATACACATTTTCATGCCAAAAGATATAAGATAGTAATGATAGTACCACTTACTTGTGGCACTGCCATGTAAGTCATATTGGTATAAAAACGCATGAAGAAGCTCCATGTTGATGGATCTTTAGACTCACTCGTTTTTGAAAAGTTTGAGACATGCGAACCATGTCTATTGGTGTATACGCATGAAGAAACTCCATGCAGATGGATCGTTTTGACTCACTTGATTTTGAATCATTTGAGATATGCAAATCTTACCACATGGGCAAGATGACTGAAAAGCCTCGTTTTCAGTAAGATGGAACTAGATAGCAACTTGTTGGAAGTAACACATTTTTGATGTGTGCAGTACAATGAGTGCTAAGGCACGCAGTGGATATCGTTATGTTCTTACTTCACGGATGATTTGAGTAGATACTAAGTATATTTACTTGATGAAACACAAGTCTGAATTATTGAATGGTTCAAGTAATTTCAGAGTGAAGTTGAAGATCATCGTGATAAGAGGATAAAATGTCTATGATATGATCATAGAGATGAGTATCTGAGTTACGAGCTTTGGCATGCAATTAAGACATTGTGGAAATTGTTTCACAATTAATACCGCCTGGAACACCATAGTGTGATGGTGTGTCTGAACATCATAGTTGCACCCTATTGGATATGGTGCGTACCATGATGTCTCTTATCGAATTACCACTATCGTTCATGGGTTAGGCATTAGAGACAACCGCATTCACTTTAAAATAGGGCACCATGTAATTCCATTGAGATGACACCGTTTGAACTATGGTTTGGAGAAACCTAAGTTGTCATTTCTTAAAAGTTTGGGGCTGCGACGCTTATGTGAAAAAGTTTCAGGTTGATAAGCTCGAACCCAAAGCGGATAAAATGCATCTTCATAGGACACCCAAAACAGTTGGGTATACCTCCTAATTGAGATCTAAAAGCAATAGGGATTGTTTCTAGAAACGGGTCCTTTCTCGAGGAAAAGTTTCTCTCGAAAGAGTTGAGTGGGAGGATGGTGGAGACTTGATGAGGTTATTAAACCGTCACTTCAACAAGTGTGTAGCAGGGCACAGGAAGTTGTTCCTGTGGCGCCTACACCAATTGAAGTAGAAGCTTATGATAGTGATCATGAAGTTTTGGATCAAGTCACTACCATACCTCGTAGGGTGACAAGGATGCGTACTACTTCAGAGTGGTACAGTAATCCTGTCTTGAAGGTCATGTTGCTAGACAACAATGAACCTACGAGCTATGGAGAAGCGATGGTGGGCCCATATTCCGACAAATGGTTAGAAGCCATGAAATCCGAGATAGGATCCATGTATCAGAACAAAGCATGAACTTTGGTGGACTTGCCCGATGATCGGCAAGCCATTGAGATAAATGGATCTTTAAGAAGAAGACGGACGTGGACGGTAATGTCACCGTCTATGAAGCTCGACTTGTGGCGAAGAGTTTTTCACAAGTTCAAGGAGTTGACTACGATGAGATTTTCTCATCCGTAGCGATGCTTAAAGTCCGTCGGAATCATGTTAGCATTAGCTGCATTTATGAAATCTGGCAGATGGATGTCAAAACTAGTTTCCTTACCAGTTTTCGTAAGGAAAGGTTGTATGCGATACAATCAGAAAGGTTTTGTCAATCCTAAGGATGCTAAAAGGTATGCTAGCTCCAGCGATCCTTCTAAGGACTGGAGTAAGCATCTCGGAGTTGGAATGAACGCTTTGATGAGATGATCAAAGATTTTGAGTTTATACAAAGTTTATGAGAAACTTGCATTTCCAAAGAAGTGAGTGGGAGCACTATAGAATTTCTGATGAGTATATGTTGTTGACATATTGTTGATCAGAAATGATGTAGAATTTCTGGAAAGCATATAGGGTTATTTGAAAAGTTTTTTTCAAGGGAAAACCTGGATTAAGCTACTTGAACATTGAGCATCAAGATCTATGAGGATGGATCAAAATGCTTAATGGTACTTTCAAAATGAGCACATACCTTGACATGATCTTGAAGGTGTTCAAGATGGATCAGTCAAAGAAGGAGTTCTTGGCTGAGTTGTAAGGTATGAAGTTAAGACTTAAAGCTCGACCACGGCAGAAAAGAGAGAAAGGGCGAAGGTCGTCCCCTATGCTTTAGACGTAGGCTCTACAGTATGCTATGCTATGTACCACACCTGATGCGTGCCTTGCCACATGTCTGGCAAGAGGGTACAAAGGTGATCAAGGAGTGGATCACCAGATAGCGGTCAAAATTGTCCTTGGAGTAATAAGGATTTATTTCTCGATTATGGAGGTGATAAAGAGTTCGGCGTAAAGGGTTACGATGATGCAAGCTTTAACACCTATCTGAATGACTCTGAGTAGCAAACCGGATACGTATAGTGGAGCAACCATTTGGAATAGCTTCAAGTGGAGCGTGGAAGCAGCATTTACAATATGACATAGAGAATTGCGAAGTACATACAGATCTGATTGTTGCAGACCCATTGACTAAAACCTCTCTCACAAGCAAAACATGATCAAACCCCAGAACTCATTGAGTCTTAATCACATGATGATGTGAACTAGTTTAATGACACTAGTAAACTCTTTGGATGTTGGTCACATGGCGATGTGACCTGTGAGTGTTAATCACATGGCGATGTGAACTAGATTATTGACTCTAGTGCAAGTGGGAGACTGTTGGAAATATGCCCTAGAGGCAATAATAAATTAGTTATTATTATATTTCCTTGTTCATGATAATCGTTTATTATCCATGCTATAATTGTATTGATAGGAAACTCAGATACATGTGTGGATACATAGACAACACCATGTCCCTAGTAAGCCTCTAGTTGACTAGCTCGTTGATCAATAGATGGTTACGCTTTCCTAACCATGGACATTGGATGTCATTGATAACGGGATCACATCATTGGGAGAATGATGTGATGGACAAGACCCAATCCTAAGCCTAGCACAAAGATCGTAGTTCGTATGCTAAAGCTTTTCTAATGTCAAGTATCATTTCCTTAGACCACGAGATTGTGCAACTCCCGGATACTATAGGAATGCTTTGGGTGTACCAAACATCACAACGTAACTGGGTGGCTATAAAGGTGCACTACAGGTATCTCCAAAAGTGTCTGTTGGGTTGGCACGAATCGAGACTGGGATTTGTCACTCCATGTAAACGGAGAGGTATCTCTGGGCCCACTCGGTAGGACATCATCATAATGTGCACAATGTGATCAAAGGGTTGATCATGGGATGATGTATTACGGAACGAGTAAAGAGACTTGCCGGTAACGAGATTGAACTAGGTATCGGCATACCGACGATCGAATCTCGGGCAAGTACAATACCGTTAGACAAAGGGAATTGTATACGGGATCGATTGAGTCCTTGACATCGTGGTTCATCCGACGAGATCATCGTGGAACATGTGGGAGCCAACATGGGTATCCAGATCCTGCTGTTGGTTATTGACCGGAGAACGTCTCGGTCATGTCTACATGTCTCCCGAACCCGTAGGGTCTACACACTTAAGGTTCGATGACGCTAGGGTTATAAAGGAAGTTTGTATGTTATTACCGAATGTTGTTCGGAGTCCCGGATGAGATCCCGGACGTCACGAGGAGTTCCGGAATGATCCGGAGGTAAAGATTTATATATGGAAAGTTGTTGTTCGGGTTCCGGGAAAAGTTTGGGTTTTTCCGGTATTGTACCGGGAAGCTTCCAGAAGGTTCCGGAGGATTCCGGAGGGGTCCGGAGGTCCGGAAATTGTTCCACCACGTCGAATACAGCAGCATGGGCTGTAAGGGGGCGCCCTAGCCTTAATGGGCCAGGGGAACCAGCCCCCCCAAGGCCCATGCGCATGGGAAGGGGAAAACCCTAAGGGGGAGGGCCTCCACTTGACTTGGGAGGCACTCCTCCCCCCCTTGGCCGCCGCCCCCTCCTCGGATTGGATCTGAGGGGGCCAGCCCCCCTCTCCTTTGCCCCTATATATATGTGGGGGGTGGGAGGGCAGCCGCACCACAAGTTCTGGCGCAGCCCTCCCCCTCTCCCAAGTACTCCTCCTCTCCCGCGGTGCTTGGCGAAACCCTGCAGGATTGCCACGCTCCTCCATCACCACCACGCTGTTGTGCTGCTGCTGGATGGAGTCTTCCTCAACCTCTCCCTCTCTCCTTGCTGGATCAAGGCATGGGAGACGTCACCGGGCTGTACGTGTGTTGAACGCGGAGGTGCCGTCCGTTCGGCACTAGGATCTCCGGTGATTTGGATCACGACGAGTATGACTCCTTCAACCCCGTTCTCTTGAACGCTTCCGCTTAGCGATCTACAAGGGTATGTAGATGCACTCTCCTTCCCCTCGTTGCTGGTTTCTCCATAGATAGATCTTGGTGACACGTAGGAAAATTTTGAATTTCTGCTACGTTCCCCAACACATAGGAGGTGAGCTAGAGCACCACAATGCTCTCCCCTCGCCGGCCACGAAAAACAGAGCACTCAGAGTGCTCTGCTCGCGAGCGAGGGGTATATATAGGCAACTAATTGGTCCCGGTTCGTGCCACGAACCGGGACTAAAGGGCGGCCTTTGGTCCCGGTTCACACCACCAACCGGGACCAATGGTGGTGGGCCAGGAGCGAGGCCCATTGGTCCCGGTTCGTCCCACCAACCGGGACCAATAGGTCCAGTCGAACCGGGACCAATGGCCCACGTGGCCCGGCCGGCCCTCGGGGCTCACGAACCGGGTCCAATGCCCCCATTGGTCCCAGTTCTGGATTGAACCGGGACTAATGGGCTTACCCGGCCTGCACCATTGCCCCCTTTTCTACTAGTGATACTTGCAGGTCTGGACCGCGACTACGACTCCGTGGTGGCGGCGATCGGCGCTGTCAAGAACAGCATCACCGCCGATGATCTTTTTGCTCAGATCTCTGCCTTTGATCAAAGGATGGAGATGTTGGGCGACTCTTCTTCAGGCGGGTTTCATACATCCGCTAATGCAGTCTACAGAGGCCGTGGCTCATCCCGCGGCAGATCCTATCGCGGGCGAGGAGGAAGGGGGCACGGCCGTAGTGGTGACCGCGGTGACCGGCAGCCCTCTCCCTCTAATGGCAGCGGCAGCTTCAGAGGACGCCCTCGGCAGCAGCAACAACAGCAAGTGCGTGAGAAGCAACATGTGTTTCCGCGCGTCGGCGCATCACTTGTGTTAAGTTTTGCAAATCTCAAAGTGGCATGTTTATATCATAACAGGTTAAAACATTAGCAGTCTCACAGAAACCTTCCTGAATCCAGCGAAAGCAAGCAACTCAACATTGATCAGTCAGAACCAGATACAAAACAAACATGCAAAATGGGACAGGAGCAGAAATTAAATTTGATGCGGAATTCTCTCCGTCAGAGACAACATGGAACAGCAAGCAAAACAAAACAATAAAAATATGCACACACACACACACAGAATGCATGCAAACAAAGATCAACTGAAAGGTACTGATTAATACAAGCAATTCTTATGTCTCCATGTCAGTTGGTCAATTGACTGTGTTTGATAACAAGACGGGTTTGAGCAAATAAGTGATTAATTCCTACGAGTCCACTTCACAGCTGACCACTACATCCTACATAAAGGTAAATTTCCGTGTGCATCGCATCAAACGAGCCACTTCTGCATCTCAGCCACCAAAACGTAACTCTGATACCCGCAGGACATGGAAAAGCCATCAAATTGATATCTGCGACTTTGTATGACTCGAGCAATAAAAATTAGTTTCACTGTTGTGGAGTGTTAGATGTGTATAGCCCTTTTCGGTTTATCCCCATTGTATAAGGGGCCCTTGCACTTTACCCTACACATGTATATGTATTGGCCTTTGGCCCTCCAGTGAATGTAGTTGCCATTCATCCAACATGGTATCAGATGTTAGGTTCCCTTCTCTCCCGCACGCTGCAACTCCGTGCTAGCTCCTCCCCCGATTCGCCCACAGCCAGGGCCGGCTCTTCTTGTCGCGGATCCGGCCGTCCCGGCTCTCCTCTCCGAGAAACCGGCCGCCCCGGACCTTCTCGCTGCGGCTCTGACCGTCCTGGCTCTCCTCCCGACGAATCAGGCCGCCCCGGACCTCCTCGCCGCGGCTCTGTCCGTCCCGGTCTGCTCCACCCTGCTGCCGCGCCTCCTACCGCCGGGCCGCTGGTGTTCCCCTGCTCCGCTTGGCTTGAGGCAGGCCGCCGCTTGAGTTCTCCGTCTAGGCGCTGTCCCTTCGGGCCTGCTCGGCTGCTGCTCTGCTTCGAGCGGAGGTTCCCCACCCGACTGCTCTGCTTCGAGCGGGGGTCCCCAACCCGCCCGCTCTGCTCGAGCTCAAGCCGCTGGCCCTGCTCGCCTCGATTGCCCGAGCGAGGGCGTGAGCGAGCGCTCGTGTTTCTCTCAATCCAGATTGGGTTTTCCTGTACATGTTGACTTCAAAAAAAGGGCAGAAACAACACAAAGGGATACCTCAGTATGTCATCTTCGGGCTATGTGGCTGTTCCTCGCTGCTCGGTGATCTTTGATGGCACCAACTATGCTGAGTTTGCCGGTTTCATGCGTATTCATATGCGCGGCCTTCTGCTGTGGGGTGTTCTTTCTGGCGAGGTACCATGTCCGCCGTGTCCTGTTGCTCCGGTGGCGCCTGTTCCGCCAGCACCGCCGATGATTGCTCCTGATGCTTCTCAGGCTGATCGTGATGCAGCCAAGACTCTTGATGATGCTGTAGTTGCTACTTATGATTAGCAGATATCTGCCTATTCTGATGCTCTTACTGTCTACCGGGATGATCTGTCTGCTTACACTCAGTGTTGCAATGATGATGCTCGAGCGGCTGCTGTTCTCACTGCGAGTGTTCTCCCTCAGTTTGCTTCGGAGTTCATGGGACTTAGCACAGTTGCAGCGATGTGGTCTTATCTGTGTCAGCGCTATCAGCCCTCTGGTGATGCTCTTTACCTATCTGTGGTGCGTCAGGAGCATGCACTTCAGCAAGGTGATTCTTCTGTTGATGAGTTCTATTCATAGTGCTCTGCCATCTGGCGCCAGCTTGACTCTCTTCGGACAGTTGTTTGTGGAACATGTCGTTGTTGTCAGACTACTCGGTCTGATCTGGAGTTTCAGCGGGTTCATGAGTTCTTATCTCGTCTCCGGTCTGAGTTTGAGCCTCAACGTGCTCACTTGCTTGCTCGTGGTCGTGTTCCTATCTCGGAGGTACTTGCCGAGCTCCGTGCTGAGGAGACTCGTCTTCGCTCTACTGGGTTGCTTCTGGTTCCGTCAGTGCTAGCCGTCCGAGCTCCTGTGTCATCTGCTCGCCTCACCGCTCCACCACTCCTGCCTACTCCTCCAGGGGGGGTCAGCCGTCCTCCTTATGCTGAGAAGGGCACGTCGCGCCATGACACCGTCTGTGGTTATTGCTCCCGGCCGGGTCACCCAGAGTCTGACTGTCGCCAGAAGAAGCGAGACCAGAGGCGCTCCACCTCCAGCAGGCCTCCTATGTCATCCTCGACTCCATCACTCACTAACCAGGACATTATTCGCCTCAAGCGTCTTCTGGCTTCCTCAGGCTCCTCGTCGACTGGCTCTGCTTCTGATGTGACTGCCCCTTCCTCCTCACCATCAGAGGCATCTACACAGTCAGGTACATCTTCGTGGGTTCTGGATTCTGGAGCCTCCTTTCATATGTCTTCTGATTCTTTCGCCTTGTCTTCTCTTCGGCCTCTTAATTCGCCTGTTAATGTTCTTACTGCCGATGGCACATCTCTTCCTGTTGCTAGTCGTGGTATTCTTTCCACTCCTTCTTTTTCTGTTCCAAGTGTTTCACATGTTCCTCGCCTTACCATGAATCTTTTTTCCGCTGCCCAACTTACTGATTCTGGTTGTCATGTCATTCTTGATATCGACTCTTGCTCCATTCAGGATCGTCGCACCAAGGCTTTGGTTGGTGCTGGCCCCCGGCGCCGTGAGTCAGAGGGCCTTTGGGAGGTTGGCTGGCTTTGTGTTCCTTCCGCTGCCACCACTTCTGCCAGCTCTCATGCTCTTGCTGCCTCTTCGTCTGCGTCCTTCCAGCAGTGCCATCATCGACTTGGTCACATCTGTGGCTCTCGCTTGTCTTCCTTAGTTCGTCAGGGCCTCTTAGGGTCTGTATGTGGAGATGTCTCCTTACATTGTAATGGTTGCAGACTTGGAAAATAGACCCGGTTACCTTATCCTACTAGTGAGTCTGTATCTCAGCGTCCTTTTAACTTAGTTCATTCTGATGTCTGGGGTCCTGCTCCCTTTGATTCGAAAGGTGGTC
Organism: Triticum dicoccoides; assembly: GCF_002162155.2. Taxonomy (NCBI): domain Eukaryota; kingdom Viridiplantae; phylum Streptophyta; class Magnoliopsida; order Poales; family Poaceae; genus Triticum; species Triticum dicoccoides. The sequence goes on from NC_041391.1 coordinate 55,771,038, forward strand.
ATCGCTACTATGTTTTGTTTATTGATGATTTCTCTCGCTACACTTGGCTCTACTTCATGAAATCTCGTAGCGAGGTTCTCCCTATATACAAACGTTTTGCTGCTATGGTTCACACCCAGTTTGCCACGCCCATTCGTAATTTTCATGCTGACTCCGCTGGAGAGTATATCTCTCAGTTGTTGCGTGGTTTCCTCGCGGAACAGGGTACTCTTGCCCAGTTCTCCTGTCCTGGTGCTCATGCTCAGAATGGCGTTGCCGAGCGAAAGCATCGTCATTTGCTTGAGACGGCTCGTGCGTTGATGATTGCTGCTTCCCTTCGACCCCATTTTTAGGCTGAGACTGTTTCCGCATCCACCTATCTCATCAACATTCAGCCATCGACTGCTCTGCAGGGTGGCATTCCTATGGAGTGTCTCACTGGTCGCTCTCCTGACTACTCAGCTCTTCATATGTTTGGATGCGTCTGCTATGTTCTTCTTGCCCCCCGAGAACGCACCAAACTGACTGCTCAGTCGGTTGAGTGTGTTTTCCTTGGCTACAGTAATGAGCACAAGGGCTATCGATGTTGGGATCCAGTGGGTCGTCGCTTGCGCATCTCGCGTGATGTGACCTTTGACGAGTCTTGCTCTTACTATCCCCGTTCTTCTTCCTCGCGTTTTTCTGTGGACGACCTTTCTTTCCTTCTTCCCGATACACCCTGTTATGTGCCTCATGTGTCACCTCTTCCTCCGGCACCTCTCATTCCTTCCCATTCATCACCGACCCCGTCTTCTCCATCTCCTCCATCCTCCTCCTCCACCTCTCCCCCATCTTCTCCAATCCGTTGGCCTCTCTCCCTGTTTCCTCTCCACTATACTCGTCGATCTCGTACTGAGGATGTCTCCTCTGACGAGCCTTCCACCTCTGGTGCACCTCCTCCCACGCCTCCCCGGTTCACAACCTCCATGCTCGGCCTCGCCCCCCGCCTGATCGCTACTCCCCTGATCGGTACGGTCTCTCTGTTCTGACTGAGCCCACTTCCTATCGCACTGCCATGACTCAGCCTGAATGGAAACTTGCGATGGCCGAAGAGCTTGCTGCCCTTGAGCGTTCTGGCACATGGGATCTGGTTCCCCTCCCTTCCGGTGTCTGTACCATCACCTGCAAGTGGGTCTACAAGCTTAAGACTCGCTCCGATGGTTCTCTTAAGCGCTACAAAGCTCGTCTTGTGGCCCATGGTTTTCAGCAGGAGCAGGGGCGCGATTATGGTGAGACATTTGCTCCTGTGGCCCACATGACCATTGTCCGCACTCTTCTTGCTATGGCTTCTGTCCGCCAGTGGTCTATCTCTCAACTTGATGTTCAGAACGCTTTTCTCAATGGTGAGTTGCGTGAGGAGGTTTATATGCAGCCACCACCGGGGTACTATGCTCCTGATGGTATGTTCTGTAGACTTTGCCGCTCCCTATATGGTCTCAAACAGGCCCCTCGCGCCTGGTTTGAGCGCTTCGCCTCTGTGGTGATCACCGCTGGTTTCTTGCCCAGTGATCATGTTCCCGCATTGTTTGTTCACACATCTCCTCGTGGCCGGACTCTTCTCCTTCTCTATGTTGATGACATGATCATCACTGGTGACGACTCTGATTATATTGCCTTTGTTAAGGCTCGCCTTCGCGACCAGTTTCTCATGACTGATCTTGGTCCACTTCGCTATTTTCTTGGGATTGAGATCTCCTCGACCTTTGATGGCTTCTACATCTCCCAAGAAAAATATATTCAGGATCTCCTTGCTCGTGCTGCTCTCGGTGATGAGCGCACCGTTGTGACTCCCATGGAGCTCAACGTTCAGCTTCGTGCCTCTAATGGTGACCCTCTTCCTAATCCCACTCGCTATCGTCACCTTGTTGGCAGTCTTGTCTATCTTGCTGTTACGCGTCCTGACATCTCCTATCCCGTCCACATTCTGAGTCAGTTTGTTTCACCCCCACCTCTGTCCACTATAGTCATCTCCTCCGTGTTCTACGATATCTTCGTGGCACGATCTCTCAGCGCCTTTTCTTTCCCTGCTCCAGCTCTCTTGAGCTCCAGGCCTTCTCAGATGCTACCTGGGCTAGTGATCCCTCTGATCGACGCTCGCCATCTGCTTATTGTGTCTTTCTTGGTGGCTCTCTTATTGCCTGGAAGACCAAGAAACAGACTGCAGTTTCTCGCTCGAGTACAGAGTCTGAGTTGCGAGCCATGGCCATGCTGACGGCTGAAGTGATCTGGTTACGGTGGATCCTTGAGGATTTTGGTGTGTCTGCTACTACCTCGACTCCCTTATTGTCAGACAGTACTGGCGCTATCAGTATTGCGCGTGACCCGGTGAAGCATGAGCTCACCAAGCACATCGGTGTGGATGCCCACTTTGTGCGTGCCGCTGTGCAAGATCAGACCCTTGCTCTTCACTATGTGCCCTGTGAGTTACAGTTGGCGGACTTTTTCACGAAGGCTCAGACTCGCGCGCAGCATAGTTTTCTTCTCTCTAAACTTAGTGTTGTTGATCCACCATGAGTTTGAGGGGGGTGTTAGATGTGTATAGCCCTTTTCGGTTTATCCCCATTGTATAAGGGGTCCCTTGCACTTTACCCTACACATGTATATGTATTGGCCTTTGGCCCTCCAGTGAATGTAGTTGCCATTCATCCAACATGGAGATCGGCAAATTTGAATCATCACAGCATTATTAGACGAAACCAACATCACAAACAGAGGCTAGAATATCAGTTATTGGCTATATCTGATACTAATAGAGGCCATAATATCAGTGGGCATACGAGGGGTTCATGGAGTAGGAAATCAGAAACATCTCACAGGCATTCTTATTAACAATGCAAAAAAAGAAGAATCGTCTGTTCTAGCTGATGATCTTGTGCTCACGTTGGCCATTTTGCAGATGCGGAAGGCGTTGCGGATTGTAAAGTTGAGTGCTTCAAGAGGTGGGGCCAGGTTTAATGCCAAGCAACCTGCAAAATAAGGAGCTGAATAGCCTGTGGATCATGGGATCGTATAATGTTGAACGGCTGTAATTGCCGAACCAGTCAATAAAATGTGTGAAGTTCTTCAGATCTCAAACATTTCATAAGAGGATAACACATTAGCAATCTCACTCAAGGGCTCCCTGAATCCCAGTGAAAGCAAGCAACTCAACATTGATTAGTCAGAACGACGTAAAAACAAACACACAAAATGTGACAAAAAGCAGAAATTTTACGCGGAATTCTCCTCGCCAGATGCAACATGGAAAATCAATCAAAAGAAAACTGTGAAAATACGAACACGCCCAGAATGCAAGCAAGCAAAATCAAGTGAAAGGTACTGATTAATACAAGCAAGTCTTACGTCGTCATGTCAGTTGGCCAACTGACTACAGATAACAAGACATGATTGTGCAAAATAAGTGATCATTCCTACGAGTCCACTTCACAGCTGACAACTGCATCCTAGATAGAGGGTAAATTTCCGTGTGGATCTCATGAAACAAGCCACTTCTGCATCTCAGCCGCCGGAACGTAACTCTCATACCTGCAGGGCAATTATGGCATCAGTCAAACCAATTTCCATACATGTGCAGATTAGACTGGCAGTGAGAGATATGCTGAGACAATATTTAAGCAAACTGCCTAAAACTAGACTAATTGTCCATAAAACTGAATAACTTAACTGTAAGCAAAACGGTAAATAGTAGTACAACAATTCACGAAGGCATGCTCTTCAAAAATTCTCACAATTATCAGCCCAAAATAATCAGCAATTTGTAATGACATAGCTATAAGCCATATAAATAAAGGAAGCATGGAACAAATGTTCAGGTATCGTTAGCTGGCAGTAACTTACATCACTTCCGCTTCGGTAGACCCCCTGTAAACACAAGGAGGGCTGAGATTGCCCAATACCCCTTCATAACAAAGGGTAGGATGGGCATAAGATTGCCCCGCCGGCCCGCCCGCCCGCAAAAAAAAAAACAGACGGAGGTATACGTATATGAATACAGGCCGGCCGCCCGCCCGGGAGGGAAAAAAATTAAAGCGGCCGCTCGCAGTCAACGCGTTGTCGGTCGCGCCGCGCCGGCCCCACCCCCACGCCCGCCGGCCCCACGCAATCCCACACCCGTCGT
>NC_041391.1:55775467-55777258 GCF_002162155.2 Triticum dicoccoides
TGCCGCCTCCTCGCCTGCCGCGCGACCGCTGACGCCTGCCGTCGCTGTCGGCTCCTCGGCTGCCACGCTGATGCTGCCACCCGACCGGCCCGCCGCCTGGCCTGCCCCCTCCCGACGCGCTGTTCGCTTCGCCCGACGGTCAAACGCCGCCTCGCCTGCCACGCGCATTAACGCGCCGGCGTTAATAACCACGGCGCCGCCTGCCCGCCTCCCTCCCTCCCCCCGCTATAAAACGGCACCGGCCCGATGGCTTTCTTCCGCCACCTCCCGCACCTCCCGCACCCTCCACCTCCACGCCACCTCCCGCATCCGATGGCTTTCTTCGGCGGCAGCAGCAGCACCGGTGGCGGCGCCGCCGACGACGCCCCCGGCGCATGGCCGACGAGCATCGGAGGGCCGGAGACGGAGGAGCTCCACCACTACTGCCTCCCCGTGCCGCCGGGCTGCCGTCTACCGCGCAACTGGAAGATCGACGCGGAGGGCTTTGCGACGTTGGGTCCCGGCGCGACGGAGGAGGAGCTCCGCAACCACAGCGGCGACCGGCACAACATCGAAGGCCGAAAGCGGTTTTGGCGCGGGAAGGACTATTGGGAGGTGATGGCGGCCTTCCGCCTTGCCGCGGCCGGCGAGACCCCCGATCTGACGGGCCGCAGCGGCCGTCTTCGCGCACCGCCTCCACCGCAATATCGCCACAGACGTGGCGGCGGCCACGGTGTGTACCCGGCACGGGCGCCCGCGCCGGCCGCCCCTCCCTTGCCGCCGGGGATCGAGTTGCCGCCGGAGCAGGTCATCCTCCGCGAGGACGGTGATCCGGATGACACGCCGGGGTACCACGTCGCCCTACAGGCGTCGGAGGCTGCAGCGGCGGCGGCGGAGGCGATGGAGGCCGCCGAGATTGCGGACGCAATCCAGGCGGCCGAGGCGGCGCAGCAGGCGGCGATGGTGGCGCCGGAGTGGCAGCAGGTGCCGCCGGAGTGGCAGCAGGAGTGGCAGCAAGCGGCGGCGGCGGCGGCGAAGGAGGATTCCGACGACGATCCGATAGACTGGGATGACCTCGCGAACCGGTCCAGCAGCGACGATGACGGCGGCGACGTCCCGGCCGTCATTGACCTCGTCAATAGCGACGATGAGTAGTCTTTTTGTGTTTTTTATTTAATTTGGTTATGTCGTTGTAAGCCTAAGTAGTAGACTTTATGTGGTGAACTTTTAATCGTTGAGTTAGCCCGAGTATGTAAAATATTTTATCTATGTTGAATGAAATTTGAGTGAAATTAATTTTGTCCATTTCATTCGAGAGTTTTGATTTGATGATGCGTTTGTACATAAATACTTGCTAAAAACGCTTAGTATGAGAGTACGTCCTGCACGCACGATATGGACAAAAACAGAGAGGAAAGACACGTCGCGTCACGTTCGGACATCGGTGTAGGGTACTTTTTCCTTAAAAACCCCAGAAAATGCGTGGAGCGTCGAAAAAATACGCGAGTTGGCGTGGGTGCTGTGGATGGTAATGGCAACTTGTGGAAAAAGTGTCGCGAGGTTTGACGGAGTAGAAAAAAAACCGTAGTTGGGAACCCCCTCCCCGGCAGACCGACAAGTAGCTGGTTGCACTGGGGCTACGTGATCGCATGCATGCAACTGCACCAAAGTGTGCGTACGTGTGGGCACGGCCAACGTAGGCCCCCTCGCAAGGTTGGAACGAAAACGGACACAAAACGGATGTTGCATCACGTCCGGGCAGTGTTTTTGCGATTTTGGACCTGAAAAACCCTAGAAAATGCGTGGAGCATC
>NC_041391.1:55777268-55784661 GCF_002162155.2 Triticum dicoccoides
CTCGCCTGCCAAGCGCATTAACGCGCCGGCGTTAATAACCACGGCGCCGCCTGCCCGCCTCCCTCCCTCCCCCCGCTATAAAACGGCACCGGCCCGATGGCTTTCTTCCGCCACCTCCCGCACCTCCCGCACCCTCCACCTCCACGCCACCTCCCGCACCCGATGGCTTTCTTCGGCGGCAGCAGCAGCACCGGTGGCGGCGCCGCCGACGACGCCCCCGGCGCATGGCCGACGAGCATCGGAGGGCCGGAGACGGAGGAGCTCCACCACTACTGCCTCCCCGTGCCGCCGGGCTGCCGTCTACCGCGCAACTGGAAGATCGACGCGGAGGGCTTTGCGACGTTGGGTCCCGGCGCGACGGAGGAGGAGCTCCGCAACCACAGCGGCGGCCGGCACAACATCGAAGGCCGAAAGCGGTTTTGGCGCGGGAAGGACTATTGGGAGGTGATGGCGGCCTTCCGCCTTGCCGCGGCCGGCGAGACCCCCGATCTGACGGGCCGCAGCGGCCGTCTTCGCGCAACGCCTCCACCGCAATATCGCCGCAGACGTGGCGGCGGCCACGGTGTGTACCCGGCACGGGCGCCCGCGCCGGCCGCCCCTCCCTCGCCGCCGGGTATCGAGTTGCCGCCGGAGCAGGTCATCCTCCGCGAGGACGGTGATCCGGATGACAAGCCGGGGTACCACGTCGCCCTACGGGCGTCGGAGGCTGCAGCGGCGGCGGCGGAGGCGATGGAGGCCGCCGAGATTGCAGATGCAATCCAGGCGGCCGAGGCGGCGCAGCAGGCGGCCGAGGCGGCGCAGCAGGCGGCGATGGCGGCGCAGCAGGCGGCGATGGTGGCGCCGGAGTGGCAGCAGGTGCCGCCGGAGTGGCAGCAAGCGCCGGCGGCGGCGGAGGAGGAGGATTCCGACGACGATCCGATAGACTGGGACGACCTCGCGAACCGGTCCAGTAGCGACGATGACGGCGGCGACGGCCCGGCCGTCATTGACCTCGTCAATAGCGACGACGAGTAGTTTTTTTGTGTTTTTTTATTTAATTTGGTTATGTCGTTGTAAGCCTAAGTAGTAGACTTTATGGGGTGAACTTTTAATCGTTGAGTTAGCCCGAGTATGTAAAATATTTTATCTATGTAGAATGAAATTTGAGTGAATTTAATTTTGCCCATTTCATTCGAGAGTTTTGATTTGATGATGCGTTTGTACATAAATACTTGCTAAAAACGCTTAGTATGAGAGTACGTCCTACACGCACGATATGGACAAAAACAGAGAGGAAAGACACGTCGCGTCACGTTCGGACATCGGTGTAGGGTACTTTTTCCTTAAAAACCCCAGAAAATGCGTGGAGCGTCGAAAAAATACGCATGCATGCAACTGGGGCTACGTAGTTGGGAACCCCCTCCCCGGCAGACTGACAAGTAGCTGGTTGCACTGGGGCTACGTGATCGCATGCATGCAACTGCACCAAAGCGTGCGTACGTGTGGGCACGGCCAACGTAGGCCCCCACGCAAGGTTGGAATGAAAACGGACACAAAACGGACGTTGCGTCACGTCCGGGCAGTGTTTTTGCGATTTTGGACCTGGAAAACCCTAGAAAATGCGTGGAGCGTCGGAAAAATACACGAGTTGGCGTGGGTGCTGTGGATGGTGATGGCAACTTGTGGAAAAAGTGTCGCGAGGTTTGACGGAGTAAAAAAACCCGTAGTTGGGAACTCCCTCCCCGGCAGACCGACAAGTAGCTGGTTGCACTGGGGCTCCGTGATCGCATGCATGCAACTGCACCAAAGTGTGCGTACGTGTGGGCACGGCCAACGTAGGCCCCCACGCAAGGTTGGAATGAAAACGAACACAAAACGAACGTTGCGTCACGTCCGGGCAGTGTTTTTGCGATTTTGGACCTGGAAAACCCTAGAAAATGCGTGGAGCGTCGGAAAAATACACGAGTTGGCGTGGGTGCTGTGGATGGTGATGGCAACTTGTGGAATAAGTGTCGCGAGGTTTGACGGAGTACAAAAAATAAATTATTTGGGAACCATATTTAAAAAAAAAATTGTTTTCTGTTTGTATTTAAAAAAATAAAATTAATCATATTTAATATTGTGATGTGACTTTACCTAACTGCGCGGCAGTTCACTGCGAGACAGTGTACTACCTGGCAGTTATGTAGAGCCATATCATAATATAATATATGATCATGCATGGACTACCGGAGACGGCTATATAAACTGGTCGGGACATCCTTCGACGGCCGAGGTGGGACTAAATTTGAAGTGCAGCACGCCGACGCGAATCGCCGTGTCGTCTGGGGCCCGGCCCAATCATTGCGGACGGCAGTAGAGACACAGGAGACGCGGGCCTGACCGAATCTATCGTTATTAGCACCTGGCACGCCCGCCGCCGTATGCCCTCGTCACCCACCCTAACCCACCCGCATAGTTAATAGCCGGATCTAACCCCCACCTATTGCTGACGTGGCGGGGAGGGAGTGGCCCTCGAAGGTGTCCCGGCTATAGCCGACTCCAGCCGATCCGAGGAGGTCAAAGCCCTAGCGGACCTCGCTTCGATCGGGGGTCAAAGCCACGCCGCGTCCACGATCGCGAGTCTACGCCGCCTCCACGATCGCCACTAGTCGCCACCTAACCCTAGCTGCCTGCGCCCGCCGCCCCCGACGCCATCTGCGGCTGACGCCGCCACCGACGCCCCCGACGCCGACGGCCCCGACGCCATCTGCCGCCGACGCGCCTTCACGCCGACGCCCCCTACGCCCCCGACGCCACCTTCTAGCCGACGCCCTCGACGCCGACGCCCCCTACGCCAGCGACGCCATCTGCCGCCGACGCGACCTCACGCCGACGCCCCCGACGCCACCTTCACGCCGACGCCCGACGCCCCCTACGACCTCGACGCCACCTTCGAGGTAACTCCCGAAACCTGCCCCCCGTTGCCGCCGTAGACGCGTTCTGACGCCGACGCCAACTTCCTAGAGTAATTAGAAAATATTTTTAGAGTAGGCCTAATATTTTTAGAGTACTTAGAAAATAATTTGTTATGAAACAGGGCATTAAAATATAAGCATAACCTTGATCGTTCAATATTTTGTCCCAAGGTCAGTACACTATGTACTTAGAGAATAATGTGAGAATGTCTAATTTGATTATGTCTAATGTGAATGAGGTTATATATCTAATTTGGCTATAGTTTTGGTAATAATTATGCATGCATGATAGCTTATATATGTATGAATTTTGTTTGTAGTTAGCAACGCCAGCGCGCCATCGTCCCCAAGGGCCGGCACCGATCTCATGGCACGAGGTACTATCCATTCATCATGTTTATCATGTACGCATACATAGTAGCTAACATTATTTTTGCTCCTATTCCTAGCGATGGAGGAGTACGGAGAGATTTTTTGTTCGGTTGAGAAGTGGTGTCTCTTGGTCAGCAAACTAAACTCTAGGCAGAAAACGCGGTTTGCGAGCACTAGTCTTGAAAAAATGTTGATGATTCCTAGTGTGCTGATGCGAAAATGTTTGCTCAAGTTTATTATTAAATCGTATGCAATGGACAGAAAAAGGTTCATCATGCCATCAAAAAACGGTGCGATTTCATTGCGCACCGAAGATGTGTATGACATTTTTGGGCTACAGAACAAGGGCAAAGATGCCATTAAAGCCCTAGGTAAAGGGGGGTTAAAGGCGAAGGTGAAGGTGCCTAGTCGTTTTGTAGATTCGAAAATGGGGCAAATGATGATAGACGATCTGATTGACAACATCGTTGCCAGTGGCACGTACGATGATGATTTCCTCCGTAGAATTGTTCTGGTTCTTCTGGGCACGGTTCTTGCACCGCAGTCCACCAGAGAAGTTCCTAATGCTTACTACAAGTTAGTGCATGATGTGGAGGCCATCAAATCATATAATTGGAACGCATTTACTTTACGCGTTTGCGTGGAAGGCATCACAAAGACCTTGTCAGATCTTGAAAAATTTACTTGGCCGATCGGAAACCTTGCCCTCATACAGGTAAACCTTATGTTATATTTGTTTATTTGAAACTAAAGTTTGTGAAAAGAATTTGCTGATATACTTCATGTTTGTGCAGTACATGTTTTGGGAGAAAGTGCAGCCACTGGATGAAGAGGCATTTGATCCACTAGCTCATGAGTATCCGTTGATGGTCAATTGGTCAGAAGATGAGGCTATGAAGCGTGACGCGTACGACACGGCATACGGCCGTGGTAATGGGACGGTAAGTTTTAATGGTTCCAACTGCATGCAATTATGTTGCTATTTATGTGTTGAGAAATTTATATTGTTTTAATATGTAACAGATTGATGACGTGATAAGTGAGAAGTACAGACAGACATTAATTGCTCAGCAAGGAAGAAAGGCAGAGGAAGAATTAGAGCAAGAAGATGGAACAGATCGTGCCCAAAGAATGAAAGATAATAGAGACGAGGCTTCTTCCAGCAGGGATACTACATTAGATCAAGTGATGAAATGCATCAAAGCTATGCAAAAAGAAATTAGACTGCTCCCTGAAAAATGTGCTGAGGTAAATACTGATGTGTATTTCAGTTTGCATGGGATTATTGATAATTTATGCATGTAATAAATAATTTCGATGTGTCATTGCAGATTGTAGTGCAGAAGCTAGAGAAGGAAGGTCTTGCCTTCAGGGGGTTTCGTGATGACATTGAGTTTGTGGAGCATAGTGAAGCGTGGATGGGGAAGTATGGTCCATCAAAATATAAATCAAAATATTGGACAGATGTAAAATCAACTCCCGCAAAAGAAGACATGGACAACAGGGTGGATGCATCCTTCACCACCGGGAACGGGAAGAAATTGGCGCGTGATAAAGGTGTGCATCACAACACACCTGGTACAGGAGATGAAGGCGACCCCTTCGTTATTTATGACAACGGTAATTCACCCGACCCATCTCTTGAGACGGTAGCCACGAATGAATTTCCACCTTTTACTTCAACCCCCAAGAATATGAATGAAGTGTCAGACGGGTCAATCTGAGGAGTTTAGTATGGATAGTCTGAACACCCGTATTAAAAATGCGATAGATAGTGGCACTCAGAAGAGTGATGGGAAGGAGACTGATGGGAAGGAGAATGATGGGAAGGAGAATGATGGGAAGGAGAATGATGGGAAACGCAAGAGGAAACAGTCAAAATATTGCCTTTCACCTTACCAGCAGAACGGTGGACGTAAACGTGCAAAGAAAAGTAAGTGCTAAGTAGATTATTGTAGCAACATACTTCTGTCCTTGCATGCACACTTTATTAACTCATTGTTTCTTACTATTTTAGGTCTGTTTGGTATAAGAGCTGCTATGATTAATACTGATTACATTAATGAGGATCACATAGAGGCCGCAAAGATTTATATCCAGACACTGGCAGACTCGGAGAAGCTTCGCAGGAAAACTGTCGTGCACATGACGGGAATTGGTGGGGAAACATGTACACCTCATATGCTTGAAGCCATCATTTCGAAAAAATGGTTGCATGGCGGTGTAAGTATTAGCAATAAGTTATTAAGTTGGACATGTCATTTGCATATAAATTATCTAATAGGCGTATTGCTGTTATGTTATTTTGTAGGTCATCAATTGTTATTGCAACCATATGCAGACCCATAATCCTCGTGCTGACCGTCACATATTATCATCTTGGGTGTCCCACTGGCTTATTCTTCGTGCTGATGGAAAGGTTGTCAACTTTAAGAGGCATTTTATGGATCATTTCACAAACCAAACTAAAATGGTGTCTAGAGTTACTGAAGAGTATTTCATCAAAGATAAGGTACTTCAGTTTAGTATGATCATTCGTAGTATATCTGTGTGTACACCAACATGAATAAACTTTGTTGTAGGCATACTTTCCTTTTCATGTGGAAGAAAATCATTGGATAACAGTTCTTATGCACAACAAGAAAAAGGAGTTTCAAGTATTAAACTCTACTGGTAAATGCAGCAAAAAAGTTCTTGCAAAGATTGCTAAGCTGGTAAGCTTACAACGTTACATAAAACAATATATATTTCTTCGAAAAGTACTTTATATGGATTTGTCAATTTTATTTCAGAGGGCAGAGATAGCTATTGATACAAAGGAGGTGAATGCTCTTATTGAAACGGATCATCATGATGTATCTTCCTGGCCAATAAGGGAGTACAATATGCCGTCACAAAAAGACGGGTATGTTGCAAATGTTGAATTAGTATGTACTTGTATGATCCATCAATAACTGACTTGTGGTTTCTTGCAGAGTCTCTTGTGGTCTTTTCGTGGTGAAATGCGTTCAACACTGGGACGGAGATGGTTGGGCATTTGAGTTCGATCAAGATGAGGTTAATGCTTCAAGGGGACGCATTCTAGCTGAAATACTTTTTTCAGAGTGCAACACGAAGGAAGTAGTGAAAGAGAAGATCCTCAAGATCATGGAGACCAAATGAGTAGGAGGATGGGGTGTTGTCTATTATCTCCACTAAATAAATGTGTCGTTGTCGGTATCTTGATACAATTTACATATTAAGACATCTATATATTTGCAGTGGTTGGTATTTGCTACAATATTACTTTTATCTGCGGCATGGTTTAGCATGTTTCGCAACTAAATAAATGTGATGTGGTCTGCTACAATATCACTCTTACTTGCAGCATCGTGGGTGATGATTTTTGAACATGTTATGTACGCACTTTGTATTATGCACTGTTTGCCATTTGTCGCAACTAAATAAATGTGATGCGGTCAGTGCGGGCTGTTGTTTGCAGCCGCTATTTTCTGCCAAAATAAAGTGAAGTTTTTTTAAAAAAAATGCCCGACCACCGCTGCTGGGCCCATAGTAGCTTACGGAAGCTACCCAAATCAAGCCCAGAGGCGACTCGGGCGGCCGATCGAGCGCACTAGCGGGCCCAGCAGCGGGGTCCAACGGGGCGCACGGGGATAATACGGGAGGAGTTCGAAAGGGGGGGCGGAGGCAGCTATTTAAGCCGCTCCTGGCGCCCCTCCGCTTCCGAGGTGGGACTAAAACTTGGGCGCTGCCCCGCGCGGGCGAGGGGGAGGGGGCGTGGGCCGCGGGAGGGGCGCCGGGAGAGGCCGTGGGCCGGGGGAGGAGCCCCGCGCGGGCGAGGGAGGGCCAGCACGTTTTTATAATTTTTTTTCTGGTTCGTTTTTTCTTTTTCTTTTTCTTTTTCTTTTCTTTTTCTTTCATTGAAAGTTCACGGATTTGAATAAGTTAATGAAATTTTATAACTAGTTCAGGAAATACAAAATAGTTCAAGAAAAATAAAAATAGTTTTTTCAAATATAGTTCACGTATTTTATAAAAAGTTCAGCAAATTGAAATAAGTAAAGAAAAAGAAAAAGAAAAAGAAA
>NC_041391.1:55784914-55788985 GCF_002162155.2 Triticum dicoccoides
CCACGCCCCCTCCCCTCGCCCGCGCGGGGCAGCGCCCAAGTTTTAGTCCCACCTCGGAAGCGGGGGGGCGCCAGGAGCGGCTTAAATAGCTGCCTCCGCCCCCCCTTTTGAACTCCTCTCTTATTATCCCCGTGCGCCCCGTTGGACCCCGCTGCTGGGCCCGCTAGTGGGCTCGATCGGCCGCCCGAGTCGCCTTTGGGCTTGATTTGGGTAGCTTCCGTAAGCTACTATGGGCCCAGCAGCGGTGGTCGGGCATTTTTTTTAAAAAACTTCACTTTTTCAATTATTTTGGCAGAAAGTAGCGGCCAGAAACAACATCAAACAAAATCATCATCAGTACAACATATATGCCCAGGTAGCAAACATCAAACAAAATCATCATCATGCCCAGGTAGTATAACATATGCAATGTCATCTCCAAATTTATTACATATATCTTTTATCAAAACACAAACAAATAACTTATCAAGTTTTCTTGCAGACACGTACGAATAAAAAACGACAAAGGTTCGTGCGACCACTTTTATTCTTCGTACAAACCAAGCTGCGTCTCTACGCCCAGTTCCTGAACAAAACATAAAGAAATGGATGAGCAAATATAGTTGGTAAAATCAAAGTAGCAACATAACAAAAATAAAAAGGTTGCAACTCACTTCTCGTTCTTACTGCATGTAGCCTTGTTATGACCTAGGAGACCACACAGACTGCACAAAGGACCACTTTTCTTCTCTGTAAAATCTTTTGGCCTACCATTCTTTGTAACGTCGGGGCCCCCCTTCGATCGCCCTTTCTTAGGTGCACCCTTCATCGAAACTTTCTGAGGATCAGCAATACCAGGCTCAACTTGTTGCGCCTGACTTGCCTCCTTCTTCAGCATAGCATACCTTCTACTTCCTACAAGTTCCTCCTCTGAAATCTTTTTCTGCGCTATTATGTTGTCCAGACATTTCATCAACTCGTCGTACAAGAAGGGATCATTTGCTGCAACATGAGCAGCTTCTGCGGTTTTAATGGTTATTGCACTATACCGTTCTCTCTCCAATGGCCCTGACCAACCCCATCCAAACATATCACTCTTCCACTGCACAGGAAACCCATCTCTCGCATGTTTGGACAACCGATGCATGACACAACACTTTGGTATTTCAGTTAAGTTCAGATGATGGAGAACAAACAGAATGTGTTTGCATGGCAGCCCTTTCCGAACCATCCTAAGACAACTGCATGTAATAGTTTGTTCTGAGTTACCTGGTTCATAAACAACATTGTACGTGAACTTGTGGTTATCCTTCCATGTCACCATGAATGTTTGACGCCCAATTCCCACGAGCGTCTCAAATATCTCCAGCTGACCCATCTTATGCAAATCATCTTGCAGGATGTAGAAATTAGCAGGTGTGAATACTTTGGCGGCATGCTCCTCAAGGGCCTTATATTCAGTAACCGACGGTGGTTCCTTCTGGAATTCCTCGCAGTCATCGTACGCCTCGTTCTCACGCAGGCGAACTATACAATTCTCATAATGCACCACCAAATCAACAATTGTCATACCGTAGTCCAGGTGAAGGTGAAGGCAGGAGTTGAGGCTTTCACTCCTCTGGTTACTTCGCATACCAAGGAAAAAACCATCGGAAAGATATGAAGCTGCCCAAAGTCTCCTCTTCCTGTACATCCTGTCAAGCCACTCTTCGGTTCTATCCGTCTTCCACTTATCATAGAAAGCTTTCCATCTCTGCTCAAAGTTCGCTTGAGAGGTGGCATAGTACAGGAGCGATCTGAACTCATCCAGTGACTTGTAATGCAGGTGCCTTTGCATATTTTTCTCGATATGCCAGGAGCAAAGACAATGGAAAACATCTGAAAGGACAGTCCGAATAGCCCGGATCATTGCAGCGTCACCGTCTGTAATTATTGACTTTGGCTTCACCTGACAGTTTGCCTTCATAAATGTCTGCAGCAGCCACACGTATGTCCCTTCCGTCTCGTCAGCAATGATGGCACAACCAAACACTGTGGTGCAACGGTGGTTGTTAACTCCGACAAAGGGGACGAACGGCATACCGTATCTGTTCATCTTATACGTGCTATCAAACACGACCACATCTCCGTAGTCCTGATAGTCCCTCCGCGACTGTGCATCGCACCAGAACATACTCTTCAATCGCCCTTCCTTGTCACGCACATACTCAAAAAAAAACTTAATGCCAACTGCCGTCTCGGCATCTCCCTTTGCAATGAGCTTCGTTTTTTCTCTGCAACAAAGATTGTAAATGTCCCTCCTGATAAGCCCGCACTTATCGTACGAACCGTATCTGCTGATGAAGTTGTCCATTATAATATGCTTCCTTATCCCGGCCGCTTCCATCGCCAATATCTCTGCCCTCTGGCCATCTCCAATCCGTCTGTGTGACCACAAAAAACAAACCTCGTCGGGCCGAGCCATCGCGTGGTTGTGATCATCCACGAATGATGCGACGAACCAAACGCCACGTTCTCTGTCCAGCTTCACCAACATATGTGCACCGCAGTCACAACGAGTCTCCGGTCTAAGCCTGCGCTTGCGGCCCTCCATGGTTATGAACTTGCTCTGCCTTCTCCCTGCCATGGAGCAAAGAAACCGCCGGTACCGTATCATTCCCGAAGCACCTCGTTTCACCTTCTGTTTCCTGATACTAAACCCGTGCTCTCTGGCGTGATTGTTGTAGAATATGTATGCATCCCCTTGCGACCGAAAGGTCATAGCCATAACGTTCCAATGTGTCTCAAGCATCTTCTGCTCCCTTTGAGCCTCCTCAATATCAATCTCTCCCTCATCGTGATCAAGTACAAGACCATCTGACTCCTCCTACAACATTCATTTGAAAATATATATGTCAATTACTATCATTTAAATCATACTATTGATCGACGTACAACATCTAACAACTAACCTGGCTCCAGTTATCTGCAAATGATTCCTGTCAATTATGTTGCACATTGTTAACATCCACATCTTCCTGTAAATTTGTACACAAAGATATATAGTTAGCCATGCCATACTTTGCAAATTCAAAAATAAAAACAAAATATACGCCACTTACGTTCTCGCTATTTGCGCCATGTTCATTATTATCAAAATCCTCCGGAGGTAAGATATCATATGACGAGACGGAATCGTTGTCGCTGCTGTCATCATCTTCGTTCAAATTATCGTTATCGGTCTTAGTCACCTTATCAGTACCATTCTCGTCCCTCCCCAATGCGGATTCTTCGTCCATGTCAACACGCCAAACTCACAGAACTGCAAACCATTTGAAGTGTTGATTACAACAAGGACAAAAACTCATGTTGGTTTGCAAAAAAATAGAAAGACGTGTAATCCATGAACCCAGCAGCTACCATGAATTTTTTCTTAAAGCAATGGTTCAAACAACACTTTTTTGTCTTGTGTGAAACAAATAGTTGAGGTTGCCCATCGGTGTGTGCATATTGTGTGATGTCGTCATGACATAAATAAGCGTTCCTTAAATTAAGTCTGGCCTCCATTTACATTCTAGATTCATCACTTAACTAGCCCTAACTTATATCCATCATGCCCGCTAGGTTTAGATGACAAACCTTGCCCCGCGGTGTAGGCGTCGCCGGCGTTCGACGACGGCAGCTGTCCCCGCCTTGAATCTAGCAGCCGGCGACGTGCACGACGAGCCACCGGCCGGATGTTTGGCAGGATCCGCGACGGGGGGTGGGGAGAGTGGTGCGGAGGCGGCGTGGCACGTCGGGCCCTTCACGTCCGGGGGGTGGATGATGACAGTGAGATGCGGCGACGCGCGCCGTTGGGACGGCGACGGCGGTGTCTGACGGGGTCGGACGGCGGCGTCGGACGGGGTGGGAGGGCGGCGATCCGCGGGGCCGGCGATCGGATGTGGCGGGTGAGTACACGAGGTGGGTGGGCGAGTAGACGGGGTGCTTGGACGCACGCCGTTGGGACGGCCACGGCGGCGTCGGACGGGCTCGGACGGCGGCGTCGGACGGGGTCGGAGGGCGGCGATCCGCGGCGGCGGCGATCGTATGGGGCGGCCGAGTAGACGGGGT
>NC_041391.1:55789195-55799006 GCF_002162155.2 Triticum dicoccoides
GGTCTACCGAAGCAAGGCCCAACTTACATAGAGGGGAAAACGTGTAAATTACACTGAGCCGCAAAACAAGAAAACGACAAAAAATCCATGAAGCACGAAAAAGGATGTATTTATTTCTGCTACCACGTAACATGACAGCATTATCATCTACTCCCTCCGTTCCTAAATATTTGTCTTTTAGTGATTTCAAATGGACTACCACATATGGTTGTATATAGACATATTTTAGAGTGTAGATTCACTCATTTTGCTCCGTATGTAGTCACTTGTTGAAATCTCTAGAAAGACCAATATTTTGGAACGGAGGGAGTATGATCTAGCTGGAACAAACTTTTGCACAAAAGGGGGAAGGGTTTCGAGTCATCAGTCATCTGCAGAGCTAAAGGGGAAGAACCTGCATTAACAGAGGGAATTTGGAGAGTACCAAGGAGGCAAACTTAAAGAAAGGCAGCTAGATACTTCCTCCATCCCATAATATAAGAGCGTTTTTTACACTATACTAGTGTCAAAAAGGCTCTTATATTATGGGACGGGGGAGTAGAAGCGAAAGAGCACCTCCATTAGAGGACTTTAATGCATATCAACAGATAAAAGAGAATGTAGGTGGGTGAGGGCATGAGGGAGAGAATGGAGAGCCACTAAGGAAGGGATTAGGAAGCAGGGTCTAGAGATAAGAAGCAAGATGCAGCCTGCCATGTTGCCAGAACTAAATACAGAATATGGAGTAGATGTTGAAGCTTTTACTAAATAAGGGCACATAGAAGCAATCGATAAGAACTTGATAACAAACAACCATATAATCCAAACGGTCTTGATAGGAAAAAAGCCACAAGGATTAAAATCTTATTTTTCAAGGAGGAACTAAAAGTAATGATAAAAAATATATACAGTACCGGTAGATTATAAACAGATCTACTAGTTCATCCAGAGGAGAAGTCGCAAGAACGTATGGATATCTATCAGAACAGAACGGACAGAGTGGGGGATACCTTGTTAATGGAACAACATGATTTAAGCATGGGCGGCGCTGCCGCCGCCTCCTCTTTGACGATACGAGCTATCTTGCGCGCGCCACCATCATCCGGCTGAAATTGTTAGTGTCAATGCATAGATATGGATCGTATAAAAGCATGTTTGATTATGTGCATATATATACCTCTTCATCGGTGGCCGAAACCTCTCCACCATCACGTATCACACGCTTGAGTGATTGAATAATTAACCTTGGCAGCCCCTGTTGTTGGTCCTTGTATGTGCCAGAGGAAGTGTGCTTGTAGTTGTGCCTTCGTATTGCAAGGGCGGGACTGTTGGGGTGGATCCTGGTGGCGTGCCTCAGCTTTGCCTCCGTTTCCTCCAGCTCATCACCGTTGCAATTCTTGCAATTTAGCCAGTAGGTGACTTTCTCCAGCAAAGGCATGCTGCCCGGTACCAAACCAATATCTTCCATTCCTATGCTGGCGCCACATACCAATTTATGAAGCATAGGCAGTGCTCCCTCCCCACACTTAATATCTATGTTGGTGCTCAGATATCTCAAGTTTTGGAACTCATCGCTTGCTAGAACAGTATACAGAGGGCAGTTGTCAACACTCGAGATGTACAGGCAGCGAAGCGATGGCAGACCCCCAAGGATCCGCAGATCCTGTTGTTCCACCACCTGAGCTGTGAACAACAGGTAGGATAGGTGGGGGACACACGAGGGAGCCATCCACGGCAGCCTTCTTGGTAAAACCATGCCAGACAGTGTCAACTCACGAATCTCATAAGGTGCTGGCGTCCAATCTTCCCAGCCGCCATGATGAGGCCACTCCTCTATATCCACCGAGTCACAATATATCTCCAGAGTTTTGATTCTGCGGAGGTTGCATAGAGACTTCACAAGAGCCCTGTGAGCCCTCTCATCCATTTTGTCAAAATGGATCTCAAGCACCATCAACTCTGTTAGCTTCCCTAAATCTTTGAAGAAGTTTGGAACCTTATCCACTGAGAATAGTCGCAGCTCTTGTAATGAGGTTAGCTTACCTACATCTGCCAACATTCTTGTGCCCTTAGAAGCACGCAGGCACATCAACTTGTTTAGCTCACCGACAGACGGGGACAACTCTTCTATACCACTTTCCCTTACATCTAGCGACTGTAAGTACATAAGCTTTCCTATTTCTCTTGGGAGCTCATCAATAGGTGTGCCGAACAGTCCTAGGTACCTCAAGTGAACCAACTTTCCAACATGCTCAAGGCGACAACCTCCCGCCAAAAATTCACATTCCTCTAAAACAAGTACACGCAGTACTTTAAACCTCAAAAGTGAGGGCATCCTACTATCACGACACATGCTAGCATTAAATGACCTCATTTGTTCCAATTCCATGCTAAGGGTGTTCCCGATAATTATTTTATGGAGGGCTAATCTTCAAGCATTGTTAATTGTCAAACATTTCCTGTGATGCTCTGCATCATGTATTGTGACAAAATTTACTTTACTTGATAAGCTACGGATGAGATCAAGCACCATATCATGAACACGACAACGGCCTACATTGACTCTATGGCATGGCTCTATCCACAGGATCATGCTCCTATTTATGAGCTCATTCAGATAGCTCTCCCCCTGCTCAAATGACCCTATCCCTTGTTTATTGCTAACGAAACCTTCTGCAACCCACCGCCATATCAATGTATTTTTGTTGATCCAGTTATCTTCTGGAAAGACACTTAGGTACAACAAACAAGTCTTGAGGTGATAGGGCAGATCATAATAGCTAAAGGACAATATCTTTCTAGTGTTCTGAACAACTTCATTGTCTTCATGCCCAAAACCAATAGAATCATAAACCATAGGCCAATCCTCCCTCTGTTTACTAGCAAGCAAGCTGGCTATTGTAATGATGGATAATGGCACACCACCACATTTCCTTAAAATTTTATCAGATACTTCAACAAATTGGTTATCAAGACTGGTACCTTCCTCACCGAATATTCTGGTGGAGAATAATTTTTTGGAGTTATCATCACTGAGCGGTTTCATGTTGTAAATACCACCAACTTTTTTGGCAACTTCACAAATACGAGTAGTTGCCATTATTCTGCTTCCAAGATTATTGTGTGGAAAAGCATATTTAATCAAATCCCATGTTTGTACATCCCATATATCATCGATAACAATCAAGTACCTATTTGCATGGGAAGGCAAGAGCCTTGAATTAGTAAAACCATATGTAGAGTTCTATCCACTAAAACGGGAGCAGCATGTTAATCTCAAGATCCAAAAAGGCATGACAAACGCATAAAAAAAGTCCTGACCCGAAAGGAGCACTTAAGATGTAAATGTGGGAAAACAAAAGGGCAAGTAATCCTATCCAGGTAATCACAAATGAAGGATTTATTAACATTTCTGTATTGAACTTCAAGAAGAAAATTGCCATCATTTTCTTATGTTTATAAGTTGTATGAGCTCTAAGGTATGCTTTGGGTAGTTTGGTTTCCAAATATTGTATATTAATTGCCATCTTAAACTCTAGTATGAAACATGCTATCATTTTCAGATGGCTAGTCAAGATGCTTTTATCTATATACACAACAAAATGGAGAGAGTTGACTCCACAACAACCATCATGTAATTAATCTGTATATATGAAAATCCACAAAGTACTGGATGACATCTGTGAGTGCAATTTGATGGTAATTAAACACAATTATTATGGTGACACACCTATTATTAGGCATATGTCAGATGAAGACTGCATTGACTAGCATAAGGTGGAGTAGTGTGTACCTCTTATTCAAAAGGAATTTGCGCAGATGATTGATGAGCTGCCTTACATCCATCACCGATGCAACATTACACATTTGCAGGCCAAGTTCATGAATGATGTCCCCAAGAACTTTTTTCATGTCAGGATTCTGACCCACTGGGACGAAAGCAACGCAGTCGAATTTCTTGTTAAGCTTGTCATATTCCGCTTTGGCAAGAGTTGTCTTGCCCAACCCTCCAAATCCAACAATGGAGACGGTCTTGAGCTTTGATCTCTCGGCCATATGACAGCCCTCGGACAAGCTCTTCATTATCTCATCAATTGGCTTGTCAATGCCAACAAGGTTAGACACCTTGTTATACATGACTGATAGACGAGGGTCAACCATGGTTGTGGCAAGATTAGCAGCAACACCGTGGACCTTGTACCGATCATACCTTTCCTTCACCTTCGTGACCTAGCTCTCGATGTCTTTGATGTCATTGGCTATTTTGTGGCGCATCTTGAACTCAGTGATCTTGTTGCGCATATTGTTGATGAAAGCCACAAAGGTGGTGTGGGGCTTGGTTGGCTCAAGTCCCTCGAAGAACACCATGAAGGAGTCGAGGCTGTCCTCGATGACATAAGATAGCTCTCTGACCTCATTGGCCCAAAGCCTGACCAGCGGATCAAGCTGGTCCAAGGGGACGTTGGACACCTTGACGAGGGCAGTTTGCATGCTTTCGAGCTCGGCCTTGAGGTCCTTGATCCCCTGCTTCACACGCTTCTTGAGGTGATACTCCTCCCGGAGCAGCTCGCCCAGCTTGGGGAGGAGGGCACTCATCGCTCCCGTGGCGAACTCCATGGCCATGCCCGCGGAGTGGACTCTACTAGCTAGCTCACCCCTGTGCCTCGCTTGCTTGCTATTGTCACTCTTTTTGCTAGCGGAATTAGCCGTAGCTTAGGTTGCTATGGGCGATGTGCCTGCACGTATATATAGACAACTCGCTTGCAGTAGTTAACGAAATCATATTGGCTCCGAACACAGTATTTGCGTCATGTAAGCTTGCCATGTGCAAGTTTTTCAGTGGACCTGTGCAAAACTAATACTCAAGTGTGCAGGTGTGTATGTGTGTGCATATGACTCAGAGAAGCAGAGGTCAAGTCGTCAGGATCTGCAGGGAAACTGCCTGCGGCCAGGAAAAAAAGCAACATCGTCGGTGAAGAAATCGCGGCATCAGGAGCTGTTGTTGAGTGAACTGGACACACCACATTACCGTCACTGATCTGTGGGCCAGTCTTCTCGTTGGTCTCTTGCGTAGTCGCCTGCCAGGACGGCCGGCCACATTCAGACGAGAGTTCGGTCAAGGCGAACGGACAACTATTGTAGCAGTGGTCCTTTTGTTTTAAGTAGTATGAACAGGGGGACTTTATAGTGTGGAAGAGGAAGAAGAATGCCAGTCAGGTGCAAGGAAATTGTAGCTACTCTACCGGTCAGAAGAGAACAGTATGAGGAGTCAACTGCTGCAGGAAAGAAAATTAAGGCTCAGTGAGTCATAGATTCTCGCAAGACTCTGCTCCACCTCAACCAACATTAGTCAAATTTGCCCTGTCTGATATAAACAATCCACATCTATGTGCACCCTCCATTGCATTAACTACACTTTCTATGTATCTATGTTCTCGTAGAGGAGAGCTGATTATACACAGCCAATTTTTTTTATCAATATGCAGGCATGCCATTCTAGAAAAAAAAAGTCTTTGGACAAAGATTTGCGTGACAAACTTGACTTGCAACATGCATTAGAAAACAAAATCAAATAAAATAATACCTCCAAAGAATTCTTGGTATAAACGCAAAATGAAGATCATTTAGAACGCTATTCAATCAAAACTTCCAGCTAGCTCTGCCGTTCACATTGGCATGCATGCCCAGTAGTGACTAGTGAGTACACAGCAGCAGCAGCAGCAGTTGTAGATACAACGAATTTAAGGGATGATGTATTAGATGCATGGGCCATCCTACAATTTCCTTTATTTATGCTATAAAATAGTCAAGAGTCAACATAACACATACCACGCACAAATTATGATCTAGAGCGCATGGTTGGCCCTCCTTTTTCGGGTCATGGGACCACCCATGCGATTCTAAGTTTTACCTTAATAACCCGAAAAAGGTTTTGGCAGCGGTGCTCTGAAGGTGCTTGAGGCGGCGGATGGCTGAGTCTCAGTTCTGCTTCACCAGGCGGCTTTCAGGAGACGTGCCTCCTTTGTGGGCGTTTGGGCAGCGATTCGCGCTGTGTCTTGGTCGGGTGCTGATCAAGCGCATCTCGGCTGGCTTGATCCGGTGATGGCCGGCTCTCTCGCGGCAACCCCGTCTGGCTGATGTGATCGGGGCCTATTTCTGGTGGTCATTCATCGGCTTGGTATATGCGGTGGTGCATCCGTTGGAGCGGGAAGTGGTGGATGCTCGGTGGTGGTGCGTGTGACTTGGTCATTGAGCTTCACGTGCCAGGCTACCCCGTGCGCCTCCCATTCTCATGACGGATAGCGAAGATATTCATCGTTCTCGGTGATGGTTGGCGTGTGCCCTCACATCGGCATTGATGCTAGCACAGTCGGGGTTGTCTGTGTTCTCAGATCTGTCGTCTCAGTAAATGCCTGATGTGTGGTGTTCACTTTGATCCGAAATTTCAGTGCTGATCGAGACATTGCATCAGGACTTCTTCTATGGCAAGTTGGTGGTGAAAACACAGGGACTTCGTCTATGGTGGTGCTCTTTGAATACCAGGTCCTAGGTTCCGGGGTGAAAACCCTAGGTCCAGCCTTTACTGGTTGTACCTGCCAGTGGCGGTTCCGCTCCCTTGTTGAAGGCACTGTTTGGAGCTGAGCTGGTCCTTGTCTTCTGGGTGAAAACTCACGATCTAGCCTATGTGGTTTGATCCAGCAATGATGGTGTTCATGCACCATTTCCTTGTTGAAGGCGTCGCTGTTAGGATAACCTTCTCATCGTCCGGGTGTTGCCAATGACAGTGGTAGTAGTTGATGTTTTGTTGCAGCGGGTCGTTTGCCTCGCCCATTGACCCTTTGGGTATTTTTTTTCTTCTTTTTGGCTGTGTGCATCTTAGTTATGTAGAGGTCGGGTGTGTACTCGTTGTGTTTTGTATCCGCTTGATGCGACATTACGAGTAAATAAAGAATGCCCTTTATCGAAATGGTGCAGAGTTGTACCATGTATAAACTGATCTTTGAGACCTTGTAGGCCATCTT
Source organism: Triticum dicoccoides (assembly GCF_002162155.2). Classification (NCBI taxonomy): domain Eukaryota; kingdom Viridiplantae; phylum Streptophyta; class Magnoliopsida; order Poales; family Poaceae; genus Triticum; species Triticum dicoccoides. Next base: position 55,796,197 of record NC_041391.1, read on the forward strand.
CATCAGCCTGAAACTCAGGAAATAATTAAGTGTGCCACAGGAAATGGCTAGAGGAATTTATGGAACCACATGTAGAATCACAGAACAAATAAACTTAGTCAGTGTCATCTAAACATGGTCATATTGTTTCCTCATTAGAAACAACCTAGTTATTACTGTTTCTGACATTCGTTTTTCGCGTTATACTTTCCCAAAACCACCACCCTCACTAGTCACTCATCAGCATCAGGAAGACATTTCAGCAAACAGGATAGCGGCGTGAGAGAAAAACACTGGCGCAGAAGACGGGATGGAGATGAGAATTCACGTAGCAGCAAGTTGTAGTCGATTTAGAAAAGAGGGAGAAAACTCGTCCATCGGGGAGGAAGAGAGCGAGTAACGCACCGTCGCCGGCCGGGGGTACGCGAGATCTGCGGCGGAAGTCGAGCACACCGCTGCAGGGGAGGCGAAAGGCGAAAAGCAGCGCCGGCATGGAAAAGGCCGTGACGGGCGAGGTCGGTGGTCGCGCATAGGAGAGTAAGCTTAGGTCGGTTGTCCGCCGGTCGCCGGGGGAGCACGGAGGCAGCGAGTCACTGTGGGGAAGGAAGTGCCTAGCGGAAGGTGTTACAGTTGCATCTACCGTTGGATGGTAGAGCAATGATTAAAAAATGTACTCACGTTTTTCAACGATGGCGTCGGCGACGAGGCGCCTATGGTGACTTCGTAAATCTCAAGATGATATGTCAGCTCAGTCTTTCAGATGTGCTCATAGAGGTAAGGTATGCGTGTGTACCTTTATAAGGATGAGTGTATGCGTGTGTATATGAGGGCTTGTGTCTATACTCATATTAAAAAAAGAAGGCTATCTCACGGCGGGGACTTGAGACACAAACACATGCCACTCACCGTGAGCGGCATATATTGATCACCCATAAATATTCCTTAGTGTTGGGCGCAACTAGAATACTAGGTTTTTCCCTTTCTTTTTCGTTTATTAGTTTTGCTAAAGCATATCTAGATGTGCAATAAGTATTGCACATCTAAGTCCTATGTCATTGACCTTACGTTGAGATTCGTATGAATTTTTTTTTCCTCTTTATGCTTGACTCACTAACTTAGATGTGCAATAACTGGAGGAAATCTAGATGTGTCCTAGACACACCCTTTGGCTTTGGTTCATTTTTATTTCTCTAAGATTTATTTTCCCCTTTATTTCTATTTCTTTTTATTTTCTTATGAATTAATTGTGTTGTTTTATCCTTTTTCATCTTGCCCTTTTTTCATGTTGTAATACTTCATAATCCATTTGATTTCAATTATTTGTATACGTGTACAGTTTTTAAAGATACATGAACAATTTATTGGAATAATTTAATATTTTAATATGAACGTGTCTTTGGAACATTTTTATGCATAAAATATTTTTAAAGATACATGAACATTTTCTGGAATGATTTAATATTTTAATATGAATATGTCTTTGGAATATATTGACATTTATTACCGCATTAAATACTTTTGCCATTAACATTTTTGTGACACCCCGGAGAATGCTAGAAAGCTCATAAATTTACTGTTCACATGTGTAAAAATATTTAGGTAATTTTAGAAAAAAAATGTGCGTACAAAAGCATTAATTCTAAGTTTTACCTTAATATCGCACAAGTGGAGTTCCTGATCCACCCTGCGAAAACAATAATGCTAAACATAGAAAGGTTTACATGATTTTACACGCTGACTAGAATTTTTTTTAAACTAACTAACCTCTCCCCCCTAATTTTCATGGGGTGGGCCCCTTCTCCTCCTTAATCTTCAATCAAAACCCACCTTTATGTAAAAGCATGTAGCCTTTTGTACGTGTAGCATTACTCCTCCAAAAATAGAGAACAATAAACTAACAATAGAGATGTCTGCAATGTTTCTCTATTTTATTTATTTTCAGTTTATTAAATAACTGAGGAACACAAGGCAACAGATAGAGATTTCAACAAATATTCTCATTATGTAAAGCTAATAACCAACTTTTGTTTTATAATTTTGAGTTTTGTCTAATAAACCCCTCTGCTAAGCCAATTAACATTTCCCTCTACTTTGGAGGAATTCAGCCTCAGAATTAATTGGACTTCCAAATGGCAAAAAGGTAGTGGAATGCTTTAAGAGTACAACAACACTACAAGAAATATGTCAACTTGTGACCTTCTCTTAGTGACTCCAGCTGAATTGGTCGTAAATCCACAGTCATTTCGCTTGGAAGGGCTCAAACCCTGAAATTGCCTTACACCAAATAGTCATAAAGCAGACAAGAGTGGTTGACGACCTTATTTCTACCTGATTACGACCAATATAAATGGTCATGAGGTTGTGAACGTGGATGCATTTGTACTTAAGGTGTCACTCAAGGTGGGCTTGGGCCTCGATGGAATGAGGCCACCTCCTTTTTAAAAAAAATTCCGTGTGCCATGTATGCCTCGGCCCATCCAGGAAGAAATGTGGGATGCCCTCATATTACTAAAAAAACATATATTCAGCCCAACGAAAATGTGAAAATAACAAGTTTTTCATTATTACCATTTGGTAAGGATGGTCAATTATGTGGAAAAAAAGTTTTCATTATTGTCTAAAAATCAGGTTTTTTCCTTATAGAAAAAAAAATCTCGAAACCAATTAAACAATATAAAATTATAAGAATAGGAAAATAATAAACTACTTCGTGAATCATACTATACGGCTTAGCAATTAGAAAACTGAATGTGTAATTCAAAAAAATATTAATGTTACGCCTATTTCAAAAAATGTAACCATGTGTGTATTTGAAAAGTTTCATGCATATA
>NC_041391.1:55799425-55804735 GCF_002162155.2 Triticum dicoccoides
AAAATTTTCTCAAAATGTTAATCATGTTTTTAAATTTTCTTAACGTATATAAACAAGGTTTTATACGTATACAAAAAATGTACAATGTGTAAAAACAAATATAGACATCAAAATGTATGTATGAAAAGATGTTTTTTGTTGGGAATATATGAAAGAAGTTAATCATGTATTTTAAAAATGTTAAACATATATAAACAATATGTAAAATTTGTGTCAAAAATGTAGACATGTGTTCAAACTATTAGGTCCTTCACAAAAAAACTCAATTTGGGAACTCGAAAATTGGAAAATGAATCTGCGGAAATTTGTTTTTTTTCACGAGAAGTAGATTAAAAACTTTTTACACCCAACAATTTGGTCAATTGTACATTTAATATGGTCTAATATTTTAGAAAATTGGTGTGGTCAAATTTTGCAACAAATATTTGTTAGGTCCTTCACAAAAAACTAATTTTGGTCACTCAAAAAATAGAAAATAGATTTTTCACGCAAAGAAAATGAAAACTCCCTTTGGCAACATTATTTGCAATTCCAATATTCACACTGGTGCAAAATATGATAACATTTGAACAACGTATGCCCATTTTGAATTTTCCATGCCCATTTCAAAATGCGGTCAAAATGGCGGACATGACCGTTCCTAGTAGTTGAACAAAGTATGCCCATTTTTGATATATACTTATGTACCTAGAAATGATTTTTAGAAAAAATAAAGAGCAAACTATAAGGCAACTGCAGTTCAAATTTGACCCGCTTCCTGCTCAATCGGCGGTAATTTGTTTTTGTTTTCAGGAGAGGTGGATCAAAAATTTTTACACCGAACCATTTGGTCCATTATGCATTAAATATGGCCTATTATCTTAGAAAATTGATTTGGTTCAATTTTGCAATGAATATATGGTAGGTCCTTCACAAAAAAACTCATTTTGGGAACTCAACAAATGGAAAATTAATTTTTCATCCGAAGAAAATGAAAACTTACTTAGGCAACATTGTTTGCCATTCCAAAATGCACTCTTGTGCACAATATTAGATCATTTGAATAAATTATGCCATGAATGTGGCCATAAGATAGATCATTTGACTTGAAAGCCATGAATCTTCATACACGTTGACTCATTTCTAAGAACACTTTTTTAAAAGAATTGTGGTATTATAAGTTTATTATTTTTCCTACTAACTTGATTAGATATAATGACACAATGCAAAGGTTTTCCATTTTTTTTATTTTTTTTGAATTTTTCATGCCCATTTCAAACTACGGTCAAAACAGCGGGCATGACCGTTCCTAGCTAGTGGTTGAATCCTGGAAAACTTTTGGTGTTTCTATAATTAAATAGATACTTATGTACATAGAAATGATTTTTTTAAAATAAATAGCAAACTATAAGGCAGCTGCAGTTCAAATTTGACCCGGTTCCATCTGAATCGACGAAAATTTGTCTTTTTCACGAGAGGTGGATTAAAACTTCTGACACCTAACCATTTGGTCAATTGTATATTAAATATGGCATAATATTTAAAAAATTGATTTGGTCCAATTTTGCAACAAATATATGGTAGGTCGTTAAAAAAACTCATTTTGGGCACTCGAAAATGAAAATGAATTTTCCGTGCAAAGATGAAGAAACCTTCCTTAGTAAACATTGTTTGCCATTCCAATATGCACCCTTGTGCACAATATTAGAATATTTAAACAAACCATGTCATGAATGTTGCCATAAGATTGATCATTTGGCTTGAAAGCCATGAATGTTCACACATGATAGCTCATTTCTGAGAACACTTTTTAAAAGTAATTGTCGTATTACAAGTTTATCATTTTTCCTGGTAACTTGGTCACATATAAAAACACAACGTGAAGGTTTGCCAATTTTTGATTTTTTTTGAATTTTTTCATGCCCATTTCAAAATGCGGTCAAAACGGCGGGAATGATCGTTCCTAGCTAGTGGTTGAATCTTGAAAAACTTTGGTGTTTCTATGATTAAATATATAGTTATATAACTAGAAATGATTTTTTTGAAAAAATAAATAGCAAACTATAAGGCAACTGCAGTTCAAATTTAACCCGCTTCCATCTGAATCGGCGAAAATTTGTCTTTAAGAGGTGGATCAAACTTCTGACACCCAAACATTTGGTCAATTATACATTAAATATGGCATAATATTTTAAAAAATTGATTTGGTCCAATTTTGTAACAAATATATGGTAGGTCCTTCACAAAAAACTCATTTTGGGCAGTCGAAAAATGGAAAATGAATTTTCCGTCCAAAGAAAATGAAAACTTCTTTAGTCAACATTGTTTGATATTCCAAGATGCACCCTTGTACACAATATTAGATCATTCCAAGATGCACCCTTGTACCCATTTGTACTGTACCTAAAAGAACTTTACATTTACATACACAACATGCAAATCACTTCTGTTGACTACCCAAATCAATCCGAGACATGCACATGTTTCTCTCAGGATTGTGCAAGTTAGACGAACTACTCTAATTTAAACAAGTTGGGATCCATCACTACAATAGGAGTATGTTTGCATTTCACCTAGCTTGTAATCAATAACCCAGTCCTTAAGTAAATGTTTGATTACATCATGAGCTTTCCTACAAATTAGTTACGTAGTGGTTTCAGCTGCTGCAGTGTTGCTTATATTTGATATACTACACAATGTGACTGGAGTTTATTGTGATTTGCAGAAGATAGAATCTGGATGCCCTTCCTTGGTCGACGACACCCTTCTATCGTGGGCTCTCAGTAGGACGGCGACCCACAAGATCCACACCCCTGTGGCCCTGTGACCCTCAAGCTCGACGGCTAGATCCCCTACGGCCAAGCCCTTCTGCTCGAGAGTCAAGTCCCAGTCCAACTTCTCTGCTTCCCAGCTACCCCTTCAGTCCGGCTTCAGCAGCTCACTTCTCACCACAGTTCAACACCTCTAGAAGTAAGCTATAGACTTTTCTCTTCTTTTCATTTATACTGGTTGATGTATATCCCAGTACATGAAATTGGGGGGAGCTCAGATCATAGAATAGTGCATCAGTACCCAGTATATAGTCTCCGCTTTTGTTTGTACATAGGTCACTACTCAGTTCTCCACGGCTAGAACAAGCATAAGATTCATCGGTAGCACTGAACAAAATTCATCTTAAACCACAGTAGTCAGTACATAGTATCTGCATTTTGTTCGTGCTGTAAAATTATGTTTATAAATTCAGTTTATAGTGCTAAACTTGCACAGTACAGTCTCTGCCTTTTGTTTATACCATTAGATTTTGTTTATCAATCCAGTTTGTCCTGATAAACTTGCACAGGCTCTGCCTTTTGCTTAGATTGTTAATTTTTATAAATCTAGTTTATAGTTCTTACCTCTTTGTCACATTGGGTTTGGTAGTTGCTAATCTCTAGCATCTACCTGTTGTTGCAGAACAGAAATGAAAGATTGCTCGACAAACGGCCGCTTCTAGTCAGTTGGATCTGATCTTATACCCGCACACGAGAGCTACCAGAGCAGCAGCAGATTAACAAGGGCTCAAGCTGGACTCCCAAGTTCTTCGGTGAGCTCTCCTACCCCTAGCTCCCTCTTTTCTGCTCGTATACCATGCTCTGTTGGACTCATGCTTTGCTCCTACACCAGCAACTTGGTTGGTTCTATTTACACTAGCAGCAGTACCTCATGTACATGTAATTGGACTCCCAGGGTGCTGTTCTTGTAAATTCTTCCATATCTTGCTCTTATGCTGGTGCTACTACAAATGTCAGATTGTTAGTTGTACTTGTTTCCATCTCAAATTACTTATCTTCTTGAACATATGCCTGATGCTTGGTGCATGTAGGGTGTGCTCCGTGTGGATATCTATGCATTTGTTAAGATTTTTGTAGCACATGCTATGGCCTCAAAGATTGTTTATTTTATTTTCGTTCATACATGAGCACAGTTTTTTATTGCCGTCAAGGGGTGAATTGATTTGATCATTAATATGTGGCTGGATGTGATGTTTTGCAGGCTGAAAGCGCTAAGGTGTTGGAGACGTGCATGTACTTGTTGAGCATTTTATCTGTAGAGTGCTATATTGTGATTGGTGTAATATTGTATGTATATTGTGATTGGTGGAATGTAATAGACTAGTTTGGTATATCGGTGATTTGGCTGTTATTTGAATATATTTTAAATGTGTTCTCTGGTTGGTATATCGTTGAGTTATAAGTTGTGAAAAATTAAAAGCTGATGTTTGGGACCTAGTGCCTAGAAGAATCTAACAATGTGCACCGAGTTGACTACAATAATCTGAAAATTGAATGTAAAGAAAACAAAGAAAACCTGAAAACCGAAATTATATAGAATGTGCAAAGGTTGCATCTCAGAAAGCAAAAAAGGCTGAATCAATGGCCCAAGCCCATGTAGCTAGCAAATATTAACAGGAAAAATAAATATTAAAAAGGCTGAATTAATGGGCTCGGGCCATGTAAAACACCAAATTGGACCGGGCTGATTCTTACCCACGTCAGCTTGCCACACTGGATCCTACGTGGCCTAGGGAGGCTGCCAGTGACCAAAAATTTAGTCGTGGAACCAACGACTATTTACATATCACAAAGATGGTCATTATTTTCAGTTTATGATGGCCAGCTTTTGACCATCTGTTTTTGGTCGTAAAAAGGTCACAAATGAAAAATAATGATCATTCTGCGATCAATACTGATGGTCGCAAGTTGACATATTCCTTGTAGTGCAAGTCTGCCAATAAGGCAGCATATAATTTAACTATGGTTATGTAAACAGGGAAGTGTATTTGGCCACAGATGGAAAATAGGTCTCCACATTGAGATGCTTAGTGGAGGAAAGGCACATGTCCATCAATTCCGTATACAGAAATTATAAAGTAGCGTAATGTAGAGTACAAACAGATTACGAGATGCAGTGTTGTACCATGTATAAACTGATCTTTGAGACCTTGTAGGCCATATTCATCAGCCTGAAACACAAGAAATAATTAAGTGTACGTGCCACACGAATTAATGGACCTACATGTAGAATCACAGAATAAATAAACTTAGTCAGTGCCATCTACACATGGCCATATTGTTTCCTCATTAGAAACAACTAGTCACTCATCAGGAAGACATTTCAGCAAACAGGACAGCAACGTGAGAGAAAAGCACTAGCGCAGAAGACAGGGGTGGAGATGAGAATTCACGTAGCAGCAGGTTGTACTCAATTTAGAGAAGGGGCGAAAACTCGTTCCATCGGGGAGGAAGAGAGCGAGTAACGCACCGTCGCCGGCCGGGGCACACGAGGTCCGCG
>NC_041391.1:55804844-55832871 GCF_002162155.2 Triticum dicoccoides
AAAAAGCGCCAGCGTGGGAGCCCTCGCATCGACCGGCGGTCCAGCAGCGCAGGTATGAAAAAGGCCGAGACGAGCGGAGTCGACGGTCGCGCCCCATAGAAGAGTAAGAGCAACTCTAACACACCCCGCATCCCCCCGACCCGCATAATAACTCCGAAATTGCGGGTACGGGCCGGAAAGCCTGCCCGACCAGACCCCGCATCCCGCCCCGGCCCGCAAACTTTTTTGGGGGGCGCGGCAAATTCCCCACGCCAACCCGGGAAAACGCGGGTTTTTCCCCTTGCGGCTGCGGTGCCCTGCATCGGAGAGAAGTAGTTGGCGGGAGGGACATTTCAGCCCGCGCGCTTTCCCCTCCTTCCGCCGCCGCCCGCCCTTTGCTTCCGCCCCGCCCGCCGCCGGCGATTCCGGCCATATCTGCTGGCGGAATTGCGCCCCGGGGCCGCCCCACACCCTCCCGCGCCGAGCCGCTGCACCGCCCCTCCGGATCCGACGAGAAGAGCCGCCCCCCGTCGCCGCCACCGTCGGGGATCGACCATCGTCGAGCGCACCCCCTCGTCGGTCATCGCTGTCCAGGATCATCCGCCACCGGTTAGTCCCTTTTTTGTGATTTTTGCGAGCTGCGTAGTAGATTGACGCGCCGGTGTGCGTGTAGATGGAGTTGACCCCGTGCGAGAAGTTCTTGCTATCCGATTCATCCGATTCGGACAACTCGGATGTTGAGAGCATGCTTGCGAACTTCCGGCAGCAAACATTAGTCATGGCGCTTGCCGTGAAGGAGCATGAAGACGAGCACTGGAAGAGGAGGCGAGAATCAACTGTCGGGCATTTGTGCATTCCTCGGAAGAATCGCCATCTTGGGAACGAGATGTTGATGCAAGACTATTTCACGGAGAATCCTACATATCCTCCGCACCTCTTCCGGAGAAGGTACCGAATGCGCCGATCCCTCTTTGTGAAAATTGTTGAATCTTGCGAGGCAAATTGCCGGTATTTTACTCAAAGAAGGAATGTTGTGGGCTTAAAGGGATTTGGTGCATATCAAAAAATCTCCGCAGCTATGTGGGTGATTGCATATGGCGTTCCGGCTGACTATGCCGATGAATATCTTCGCATTGGTGAAGATAGCACTATTGAGTATGTGCGTAGATTTGCAAAAGTGATCATCCGTGTCTTCGCTGCTGAGTATCTTCGGGCACCCAATGAAGATGACACAAAGAAACTGATGGCATCTAATGAGAGGAGAGGTTGGCCTTGCATGCTAGGTAGCATTGATTGTATGCATTGGAATTGGAAAAATTGCCCCAAGGCTTGGCAAGGAATGTATTGTGGCAAGTCTCGTGATGCAACAGTTGTGCTAGAGGCCGTAGCATCCGAGGATTTATGGATTTGGCATTGCTTTTTTGGTATGCCGAGCACTCTCAATGATATCAATGTGTTGCAACGGTCTTATTTATTTGCTAGGCTTGCTAGTGGTGATGCTCCTGCTTGTAACTACACTATCAATGGGCATGAATACACAAATGGGTACTATCTTACAGATGGTATATACCCTCCTTGATGCACATTTGTCAAGAGCATCAAAGAACCCAAAACAAAAAAATAATGTGAATTTGCAAGGGTGCAAGAGGCAGCCCGAAAAGACATTGAAAGAGCATTCGGTGTTTTGCAATCTAGGTTTGCCATTGTCCGTGGTCCTGCTCGTTTTTGGGATAAGAAAACCTTGAAGAACATAATGACATGTTGTGTTATCCTGCACAATATGATTCTTGAAGATGAGAGAGGATTGAACTTAGAATTCTTTTATTACAATGTGGGTAGCCGTGTCAAACCAGATAGAGACCCAAACCGCATTAGAGCTTTTCTTCAGACATACAAGGAGATTGAAAATGCAGATGCCCACTTTCAACTTTAGGAAGATCTCATTGAGCACCATTGGTAGAGGGCTGGACAGTGACTTTTTTTGTATTCATTTGTATTTGTATTCATGACAAATTTTGTATTGCACTATTTAATTTTGCTACGGTTATTTGAATAATTATTTGTAATGCGGATGATTATTGTATTATGTTTGATTGGAATAATTTAGTTTGTTTTTCGTTGTTGAATTATGTTGTATTTGATATTTGCGGGCTGATGATATGCGGGATGCAGCAGCGCAAAGAGCAGACCCCCCAAAGCCGACCTGCAAAAAAATATATTCCGCTAATATACTTTTTTACGGATCCGTTTGGGGGGTCTGCATCTGTGCCAGCCCGAGCCAGCCCGCAAAAACTGTTTTGCGCAAACTGCAAACGCGTTTTGCGGGCCGGCGGGATGCGGGGTATGCTAGAGTTGCTCTAAGCTTAGGTCGGTTGTCTGCCAGTCGCCGGGGGAGCACGGAGGCAGCGAGTCGCGGTGGGGAAGTGAGCGCTTAGCAGAAGGTGTTACAGTTGCCTGTGCCGTTGGATGGTAGAGCAGTAACTAAAAAAAATTGACTCATGTTTTTTAACGGTTCAGATGGCTATTTTTTTGCCAATTCCGATGTCGTGTTTTCTGCAGTGTGCGATAGGGCATGAGCAACGGTATCTGCATCTAGAGAGATTATTATACCTTCCAACTTCCGGCCATCAATTTTTTTTCTTGTGATGTTTTTTATTCTAGTCATGAAAGAATGTTATCTTTACCGCTCCTTTCATTTTTATATACAAGGCCACGGGTACTAATGTTTAATGCATTATTTTGCCAGCCAGATCATTAATTTCTTTTCTCAACTACTGTCAGTAGCCTTGTATAGATGGAAAACCGTATATTTCATAACGGCCTTGTATAAGTAAATAGAGGAAGTACTACTAAAGGGAAGCATGTGTGTTGCCCGAACATCCAATTCTGAACCCGGGCTCATCTACATCCAATGAACAGTAAATTCCAAAATGATACTAGAAAAATTCAAAAAATTGCAATTTTTTTATGGAGAAAGATGATTGAGTGCGTGACAAATTTCAAAAAGCATTTGGACTTCTGAGCAGCTCAGAGCAAAGCAAATAAAATCGAGTCCAAGCAGTAAACTTTTTTTACGGACCTCAAGTTTGTCCTTTTTGCTCAGAGCTCATCCAAATGTGGCTCTAAAATTTGACATGGACATCACACACTTCGTCATCTTTACCCACAAAATAAATTAGATTTTTTTTCAGTTTCTTTAGTATTTTAAAGATTTTTTTAACCACTCCCAGGCTCACGTGAGCCTGGGAGTCAAAACCCCTCACTCGTGTGTTGGATTTCTTCTTTACTAGTAAGCGTGCACGTGCAAATGCACGTCTCGGCTAATATACAAATATATGTGAGAATTAACATGCAGTTTCTTTTAAAAAAAATTAGGAAAACAAGCCTGCTTACGTGCTAGGTTTCCATGGCATTTGTTGAGAGTGTATTTGGAAAAAAGAAAAATAAGGCCTACATGTAAAGGAACTTCAAAAGTGTGTTCAACATGTAAAGCAAAAACAACTCGGTACACCACATAAAGTGTGTTCAGACTTCACAAATTTGAACAAAATGTCTTAAACTTATCCAAAGTTATCAGTAGTATATTAGACAAACAAAATTGGCATCATTTAGGCATTGTTAGACCACCATGGGTATACCATATGTTGAAAATCCAATAAAATGGACAGAACTTAGTTTGGCCTCACATTACAGAATTGCACACATCACATAAATTTGGTGTCACAATATATAAGTCTCGCACATCATTATCACACATTGCAAAGCAAAAGGTTCAGAATCCATAAGTCTCACGCATAGCTCAATCCAATGCCATATTTCAAGCGCAACATTGAGCAGAACCATACAAGATATACACAAGATCATAGGAAGGAAAAGACTCTCTTGTAACCAATCCTTGCGGAAGTCTTTGAATCCTGAGAGGTTGAACTACAGGTAGGAGCTGGCTGCTGATCTTGCTGACTGAAGGCCAAGCGAAGCACAACAGGTATAGTATTTTCTTCTCGCATCGTGTTACCTCCATTATCTTCTTCAAGTAGTAGATCAATGATGAGAACCTCTGTGTAGCCATAAAAATATAACCTTAGAAAACTTATACTATGTGAAGGTTCAAAGGATATGGTTGTATATAGAATAATATAAAAGATAAAAATCTAACATGTGATCAACTGAACATACGGGTTGTTCTCCAATATACGTAGAATCTTTTGTATGAGATTGATATCAATATCCAGAGAGCGCTTCACCCTATGTTCTGAGGCTTCATCCGTATCATAAATATATAGCTGCATATGTCTGGGTCCATGACTACCTGGTACAAGATGGTCCAGACGATGGTACAACTGACCATGAGCATGAAATATACATACACCGGTTCTTGCCGTGGCGTTGACCCGTTGGTCAAGGATAACTCCAAGTCCTGTCAAGGAGAAGTGGGAGTTGAAATATCTAATGTGTTGTCTAAAGTACTTTCATCCTTATCTACCTGACTTGTAAACAATTGTTACATCTCTTGAGGAACCTCTAGGATAAATACCTTGACCTTACCTTTCCTACAACAGAAGGTTGGACCTTAATACCAAATGACACTTCCTCGGTAGATGGTTAACACTCTTCGACACTCACACCGGCGGTGGCAGCTGTCGTTTTGTGTTGAGCCACCGGAAGAGAAGTACTCTAGGAGATCGGTACCATAGAGGCTGAACCTGTTTAGAAGAAGAGCTGACAAACTCATAAACAAAGGTGAAGATGTCTCATTAATGTAGTAGTATTTGAAGGTGTTTTTACCAGGTGAACATAGCGAGTTAGAACTCTGAGGTACTTCGATAGTAACACTGCGTGCGTGCGTGCATGTTGGTTATGTTGCTCCAAGGGGTACACTCCTTGGATCCTAACGAAGCAGGTGCCTCAGCTGGTTGTTGACAATTAAAAATATTGAGAGCCTGAGCCTTCTTTTGTTTTCAGGGCATACAATGCTTTTCAAGGAATGCTGCTTTCTTCTCGTCAGACAATCGGCCATACCATGACTAAGTACTATTCTTTTTTGCTTCCCGAGTATTAGGAGTGACATTTGCATTCTCGATCATAGATGAATTTGTTATGTCTTTAAATGGGGAATGATGCGTAGACGTTTGTGGAACTTTGTCTGGATTAATCTTCCTCATCTGTTCGGAAAAACACAAATGTTAAAGAACAAGCAAGAAAGAAAGGGCTGAAGAAGCATATGCAATGATTCAAGGGCCGAGCCTCCTCATCGCCCCTGTCGCGGCAATGGCACCTCACCTCCCTCATGTGCGATCCAAATCAAGAATATCGAGGGAGATGAGGCTGATAAGGTGGAGCTCAGGACGGGACACTTATTTTGGGACTGAGTACAAAACATCAAGAAACAGGGCTCCAAAAGAAAGCATGTTTAATGATGATATAACCAAGTAAAATGCCAGGCAGGGAAAGAGCATACCTGGTTGAGATCAATAGATCCAGACACATAACTATAGAAAACCTTGTGGAAATATAGAATCTGTTATAGGGCTAGAGAAACCTAACTATTACATTTTCCATGAGCAGGAAAAGGTAAACGCGAATATAGAATAGGCCTCCCTCCTACTAAGACAAACAGTCCACGGTTGCCAAATCATGTACATAAGTCATATTGCGTAGGAGGAACGGATGAAATGCTCAAAAGGAAGAGAAATGGACAAAACAAGAGCTAATGCCACATGATTTGTAAAACATTAACTTTTTGTCTTTTTTGAATATCTCGTATGATCCTGCTAGATATTAGTTTATTGGAGCGAGGGCATCCAAATGTCAACATTACAATAATACATCATTTGTAACAATCAGCTACGACAGAACACATCATATCGTGTGTACTTTGCACAGTTTCAGTCATGTATGGTAACCTGCTCCAGAATAACACATGCTGTGAATCCATTGATAATGTATTTTTTGGATGTCATCATTATTAAAAAAACAGAGCCAAACAGAAGATATTACATTGCCAACCAAAGCATGTCATTCACGTAGGCCACAGGTTGTGCATAGATGTAGACGATACTTGCATGATCTAATGAGCGACAAGTTTTTCATACTGATGGTGAGGAGAGTGACTTCATCAGCGGGCGCTCTGGCTCATCGTGATCCGGCTTCTGCCGCTGCACGACGTGGAGGTACGCATGGTTCTTGTCTTCTTGAAGTTCCATGGCACATGCTCCCTCCCGAATCCCAGAAACGAGTTAATGCCCATGTATAGCCCACATCCGACCTCTGCACACATACACAGAAACAAAAAATTCGCGTTATAAATAGTTTAGCTGTAATCAATGATTGTTACCACAGTTAACAGGAAAGAAGATGTAATCCCTGCAGATAAACAGGTTATACCAACCTTTTTGCAGATTCTTCTATTCTAGCAAACACCATACAGGCAAGTTCCTGGATTGCAATAACACCAATATTAGGAATATCTGATAAACAACCCAACTAATTGGTCATTTCAGAAAACACCAGCCACATATGATCTCCTTATTATTATAGGAATCCAAGCCATTTACAGGACACATACAACCAATATGAGAAATTGCTAGAGTAGATGTACAGTCACGTTGTTCTTCAAAGATCCTAAAGATCCTCAATATCTAAAAATAGCGAGAGGGGTTTGTGGTCACCGACTACTCTACTCTACTCCAACAGATGGCCAAGGTAATAAAATTTCATCTAATTAAAATCTAAGACATCTTGATGACATAATTATTTGATACATAATTCAAGTTGAACTCTTAACCTTCCGTTGTTTAGTTGACTTCTCCTCACTATCATTACTTCCACTTCCAAAGTGAAGATTTCTGTATTGCTCAAACAAAGGCTCGGTGTTTTCTCTTTAATCCAATAACGGTGAATTCCTCAGGCTGTAGTGGTAAATGTTAGAATTTTCCAGTGTTCTAATGCTTAACATAACGAATTCTGATATCTAATATATACACTTACATGGGCACTGTAACTCATAAAACCATGCCTTAGGTACAACCACCCTGTGATAGTTTTGATCAACCTCTGTGGCAGCAAAGTCCATCCATTATTAACAAATATGCACTAAAGCTTGCTCAGCTATGATGATAGGAGTACTTATATTACTCACATCAATAAGAGAACCACCCCATAGCAGGTTGTCACACTTTGAGCGAGCAACTGAATGAAGAAAAGAAAATAGTGGTTAATTTAGGCAGTGTGGAATCAATAAAACTTGGATTCAAATATATACCGTAGTGTGCAATAGGCCAATAGCATTGCTCTAAAAAACAGCAACATCAGGATTGTCTGAAACAAGAACCTGGGAATAATTATTAATCGCTTGCTTGCTGACTCACTGTATATTGAACTAATCTGTGAGTCTAATTCGTGTACCAAGCCAGCTTACCTGATGACATTGGTGTGGAGTCAAACCCCTTGTCGTCGTCCTGGCGGGTCTCAGACGACAGCAACCCCAGGATGTGGTCGTTGTAGTGAAGAAGAGGAAGTCCCCGGGGCGCGCGCAGCCGAGGAGCCGCGCATCATGGCAAGGCGGGAGGAGAAGGAAGAGCGTGGAGGCTTTCCACGACGGCGCCACCCGTCGATTTCGCGGCAATCAACCACCAGCTGCACGAGCTCCATCGGTGCCGGAGCCACAACCCCTCTTTGCCGTGTGCACGTTAATGGCCCACCTCGCCCAGGCACATGGGAATAAGAGAGGGAGGTCGGAGAGGACTATGGGGTTGAGATCTTGGTACGGTTGGAGACACGGAGCAAATCGAGGCGGCGAGTTGGGATGGGGACGAAGGCGGAGGCGGCGGATGAATCGGAGGGAAGGCACCTGCAGCGTGGATGCCCGGTGCTGCGCGTGGAGCGTAGACGACGACGCGGCCGTGTGCCTCGAGCGTGGATGCGGCGGTCCGGGCGTCGGGTGGGCGACGCGGCCGTGCGCCTGGAGCGTGGACGCGAGGGTCCAGGCGGCGCGTGGACGACGCGGCCGGGCGGCTGGAGCGTGGACGCGGCGGTACGACGACGTGTGGAGAGGCACAGGTCGAGGCAAGCCGGCGGCGCGTGGAGAGGCACAGGTCGAGGCAAGCCGGCGGCGCGTGGGCCCAGCGGTCCGGCAGCGCGCGGAGAGGCACGGGTCGAGGCGGTCCGGCGGGCGGCGGCGCATGGAGATCGAGGCACGGGTGGAGGCGGTAGTTGGCGGCGAGGTTGTAGGGAAAGAGGTGGGGCGAGGCGTGAGGTGTGGCTGGCGGTGAGGCATGGGCAGCGGTTTTGGTTTTGTTCGTGTGTGATGAAAGAGGAGAGGATTAAGGTAATGGCATGGTGGGTAATTAATTAAACATAATGGCATGGTGGGTAATTAAAGCATAAAACGCGTTTGGTGTTTTGAAGCGATGTAGACCATCAGATTGCAGGTTTGGATGGATAGGATGATTTGATTCTCCGCCCTCTCTTTGTTTTATAGGGGTAGTAGATGAGAAACATGTATGTCGCCTAGGTGAGGCAACTTGAGACACAAACACATGCCCTTCACCGTGAGCAGCATATATTGCTCACCCATAGATTTTCCTTAGTGCCAGGCGCAACTAGAATACTACTCCCTCCGTTCAAAATTCTTGTTTTAAATTCGTCTAGATACAGATGTATCTAATACTAAAACATGACTTGATACATTCATATTTAGACAAATCTAAGACAAGAATTTTGGGACGGAGGGACTAGGTTTTTTCCCTTTCCTTTTTGTTTTTTATAGTTTTATGTTGGTTAACTTTTATTTCTCTAAAATTTATTTTCCCCTTTATTTTTATTTTCTTATGAATTAATTGTGTTGTTTTATCCTTTTTCATCTTTCCCTTTCTTTCATGTTGTAATACTTCATAATCCATTTGATTTCAATTACTTTTATACATGTACAGTTTTTACAGATACATGAACAATTTATTGGAATAATTTAATATTTTAATATGAACATGTATTTGGAACATTTTTACATATAAAATATATTTTTAAAGGTACATGAACACTTTCTGCAATGATTTAATATTTTAATATGAATATTTCTTTGGAATATATTAACATTTATTACCGCATTTGGAATATATTATCATTTATTACCGCATAAAATACTTTTTCCATTAAAAATTTAGTGACACCCCGGGGAATGCTAGAAAGCTCATAAATTTACTGTTCACATGTGTAAAAAATATTTAGGTAATTTTAGAAGAAATGTGCATACAAAAACATTAATGTGTTGCAAGAAAAATGTTCACCCCATATGGAAATAAATGTTCATGCATTTCGAAAATAACTAAAAGGAACATGAACAAAAGGACAGAGATAAAAGATAGAATACCCCAAAGTCATGTATCTGTAAACAAAAGAATACAAATGTTTTTCATATTTGTGTTTATTATTATTATCATAATTTTTGTGTTTATTTCGTTTACTCAAAATTTGAAAAAATAAATAAATGAAAAAAAGAGGGTTAAAGTGAAAAAAACTACACCACCCCTTATGGGGGTATGTTGTTAACTTTAATATAATTTTTGTCCCCGCAAAAATGTAAACCTTTAACACAATTTTTTTCGAGGTACAACAATCATGCAGGAAATATAGCGGCAACAATGGGAGCTGGCAGCGACATGCATTATTCCCAGCTGCCTCTCCTGTTCTCGTCCTTCCGTCATGTGTGGACACCTCCTAGTTTAGCTGGCAGTTAGGCAGGAGGACCAGGAGCAGTGGAGGGGAGTCCAGGTCTGCATTTCACATTGCCATGCTCAGAGGATAGGACGGCGAGGCGTGTACGAGATCTTCAAACTTTACGTGATCTGGCTCACTGCGTGATCTGTTTGTTGGGCATTGTTTTCTCATAGGTATCAATTTCTGTGCGACACTTTTCACATGATCTGAAGCTTCTTCTTTATCATCTTCTTCAGAACCATTTTACTCCTGCCAAAACTCTGAGGGTTCAGAAGCATCCCCAAAATAACGCTCAGCCATCTCTTCCTCCTCCCTGTAGTGCTGACTTGTTCCTTCTCCACCTTCATCTTCTCCCCTAGCCCAAGACTTGTATGAAATTTTCTTTCCTCTATAATCACCCCCTGTAAAACTCAAAATCTGAAAAGGATTTGTCCAACTCATCTTCATCTTGCTCTTCTGCTTCAGTATTTTCAATTTCCAGTGCCTCTTTTTCCTTGTTGAAATTACAGCTCCGCTATGTGTTATACTACTAGGAAAAAGCCTAGCAGTAGCGCGCGTATTAGGTGTATCAGTAGCGCGGGGCACCGCCCTATTGATACGGCGCTACAGCTAACATGTATTAGTAGCGCGTGCTGACCCACACTACTGTTATACATGGCTAGCAGCAATGATCTTTAGCACAACACGCTACTGCTAATATCTGCAGCGCTTTAATCTACGCGCGCTACTGGTAAGGGCGCGCTGCTGCTAACTCTACTCCCCTCGCTACTATTAGTTTTATTAGTTTTTTTCTGCATATTTATTTTGTATTTGAACAGGCTTTATACAATAATCTTTAGCATATCATAGACATACAAATGTAATCATAGCATCAAATCATGTCATCATCATAATCATCATCCAACACAAAGTGATCTCTCGTCATCATCTCAAAAATAGTGATACAAGTTCTTGCAACTACGTTGGCATCCATCTAAACAATGATATATGTGAGAAGAGCTATCACTATGAGTGAGAGCGAAACTGTGCAGTACATGAGTTCGTATCCCTCTCTCGCACTAGCGTGAACCTAAACTAACTACTGGCTGTCGCTCGGAAACCGAAAACCGGAAACCGGTACACCTGGGCGTGACACTCCGGCCACTCGTCGTATACTCCTAGCATAGAACTTCTTCGCCATCGATGATCTATGTGTTGGGGAACGTTGCAGAAAACAAAAAATTTCCTACTCGTTTCACCAAGATCCATCTAGGAGTTCATCTAGCAACGAGTCATCGGATGCATCTACGTACCTTGTAGATCGCGAGCGGAAGCGTTCAAAGAACGGTGATGATGTAGTCGTACTCGACGTGATCCAAATCACCGATGACCAAGCGCCGAACGGATGGCACCTCCGCGTTCAACACACGTACGGGACGGGAGACGTCTCCTCCTTCTTGATCCAGCAAGGGGGGAGGAGAGGTTGATGAAGATCCAGCAGCACGACGGCGTGGTGGTGGATGCAGGGCGTCACAGAAGCAGGGCTTCGCCGAGACTACGAGAAAGAGACGTAACGGGGAGAGAGGGAGGCGCCAGGGGCTGGTCTGTTTCCCTCCTCTCCCCCCCCCCCACTATATATAGGGGTGCCAAGGGGGGGCGTCGGCCCTAGTAGATGAGATCTACTAGGGGGGGCGGCGGCCAAGGGGAGGTTTCCCTCCCCCCCCAAGGCACCTAGGGGTGCCTTCCACCACTACGACTCCTCCTAGGTGGAAACCCTAGGCGCATGGGCCTATAGGGGCTGGTGCCCTTGGCCCATGAAGGCCAAGGCGCACCCCCTACAGCCCATGTGGCCCCCCGGGACAGGTGGCCCCACCCGGTGGGCCCCCGGGACCCCTCCGGTGGTCCCGGTACAATACCGATAACCCCGAAACTTGTCCCGATGCCCGAAACTGCACTTTCTATATATAATTCTTTACCTCCGGACCATTCCGGAACTCCTCGTGACGTCCGGGATCTCATCCGGGACTCCGAACAACATTCGGGTTTCTGCATATACATATCTTCATAACCTTAGCGTCACCGAACCTTAAGTGTGTAGACCCTACGGGTTCGGGAGACAAGCAGACATGACCGAGACGACTCTCCGGTCAATAACCAACAGCGGGATCTGGATACCCATGTTGGCTCCCACATGCTCCACGATGATCTCATCGGATGAACCACGATGTCGAGGATTCAATCAACCCCGTACTCAATTCCCTTTGTCAATCGATATGTTACTTGCCCGAGATTCGATCGTCGGTATCCCAATACCTCGTTCAATCTCGTTACTGGCAAGTCACTTTACTCGTACCGTAATGCATGATCCCGTGACCAGACACTTGGTCACTCTGAGCTCATTATGATGATGCATTACCGAGTGGGCCCAGTGATACCTCTCCGTCATACGGAGTGACAAATCCCAATCTTGATCCATGTCAACCCAACAGACACTTTCGGAGATACCCGTAGTCTACCTTTATAGCCACCCAGTTACGTTGTGACGTTTGGTATACCCAAAGCACTCCTACGATATCCGGGAGTTACACGATCTCATGGTCTAAGGAAAAGATACTTTGACATTGGAAAACTCTAGCAAACGAACTATACGATCTTGTGCTATGTTTAGGATTGGGTCTTGTCCATCACATCATTCTCCTAATGATGTGATCTCGTTATCAATGACATCCAATGTCCATAGTCAGGAAACCATGACTATCTATTGATCAACGAGCTAGTCAACTAGAGGCTCACTAGGGACATGTTGGTGTCTGTTATTCACACATGTATTACGATTTCCGGATAACACAATTATAGCATGAATAAAGACAATTATCATGAACAAGGAAATATAATAATAGTGCTTTTATTATTGCCTCTAGGGCATATTTCCAACAGTCTCCCACTTGCACTAGAGTCAATAATCTAGTTACATTGTGATGAATCGAACACCCATGGAATTCTGGTGTTGATCATGTTTTGCTCTAGGGAGAGGTTTAGTCAACGGATCTGCCACATTCAGGTCCGTATGTATTTTACAAATCTCTATGTCTCCATCTTGAACATTTTCACGAATGGAGTTGAAGCGACGCTTGATGTGCCTTGTCTTCTTGTGAAACCTGGGCTCCTTGGCAAGTGCAATAGCTCCAGTGTTGTCACAGAAGAGCTTGATCGGCCCCGACGCATTGGGTATGACTCCTAGGTCGGTGATGAACTCCTTCACCCATATTGCTTCATGTGCTGCCTCCGAGGCCGCCATGTACTCCGCTTCACATGTAGATCCCGCCACGACGCTCTGCTTACAACTGCACCAGCTTACTGCCCCACCATTCAAAATATACACGTATCCGGTCTGTGACTTAGAGTCATCCAGATCTGTGTCGAAGCTAGCGTCGACGTAACCCTTTACGACGAGCTCTTCGTCACCTCCATAAACGAGAAACATTTCCTTAGTCCTTTTCAGGTACTTCAGGATATTCTTGACCGCTGTCCAGTGCTCCTTGCCGGGATTACTTTGGTACCTTCCTACCAAACTTACGGCAAGGTTTACATCAGGTCTGGTACACAGCATGGCATACATAATAGAACCTATGGCTGATGCATAGGGGATGACGCTCATCTCTTCTATATCTTCTGCCGTGGTCGGACATTGAGCTGAGCTCAATTTCATACCTTGTAACACAGGCAAGAACCCCCTTCTTGGATTGATCCATATTGAACTTCTTCAATATCTTATCAAGGTATGTGCTTTGTGAAAGACCTATGAGGCGTCTCGATCTATCTCTATAGATTTTGATGCCTAATATATAAGCAGATTCTCCAAGGTCCTTCATTGAAAAACTCTTATTCAAATAGGCCTTGATGCTGTCCAAGAGTTCTATATCATTTCCTATCAAAAGTATGTCATCTACATATAGTATGAGAAATGCTACAGAGCTCCCACTCACTTTCTTGTAAACACAGGCTTCTCCATAAGTCTGTGTAAACCCAAACGCTTTGATCATCTCATCAAAGCAAATGTTCCAACTCCGAGATGCTTGCATCAGCCCATAAATCGAGCGTTGGAGCTTGCACACTTTGTCAGCATTCTTAGGATCGACAAAACCTTCCGGCTGCATCATATAAAATTCCTCCTTAAGGAAACCATTAAGGAATGCCGTTTTGACGTCCATTTGCCATATTTCATAATCATAGAATGCGGCAATTGCTAACATGATTCGGACGGACTTCAGCTTCGCTACCAGTGAGAAAGTCTCATCGTAGTCAACCCCTTGAACTTGTCGATAACCCTTAGCGACAAGTCGAGCTTTATAGATGGTCACATTACCATCCGCGTCTGTCTTCCTCTTAAAGATCCATTTATTTTCTATGGCTCGCCGCTCAACGGGCAAGTCAGTCAAAGTCCATACTTTGTTTTCATACATGGATCCTATCTCGGATTTCATGGCTTCTAGCCATTTGTCGGAATCCGGGCCCGCCATCGCTTCTTCATAGTTCGAAGGTTCACTGTTGTCTAACAACATGATTTCCAAGACAGGGTTGCCGTACCACTCTGGTGCGGAACGTGTCCTTGTGGACCTTCGAATTTCAGTAGGAGCTTGATCAGAAGTATCTTGATCATCATCATTAACTTCCTCTCTAGTCGGTGCAGGCACCTCAGGAACATTTTCTTGAGTTGCGCCATTTTCCGGTTTAAGAGGTAATACTTCATCAAGCTCTACTTTCCTCCCACTTACTTCTTTCGAGAGAAACTCTTTCTCTAGAAAGGATCCATTCTTGGCAACAAAGATCTTGCCTTCGGATCTGAGGTAGAAGGTGTACCCAATAGTTTCCTTTGGGTACCCTATGAAGACGCATTTTTCCGACTTGGGTTCGAGCTTTTCAGGTTGAAGTTTCTTGACATAAGCATCGCATCCCCAAACTTTTAGAAACGACAGCTTAGGTTTCTTCCCAAACCATAATTCATACGGTGTCGTCTCAACGGATTTCGACGGAGCCCTATTTAAAGTGAATGCGGCAGTCTCTAAAGCATAGCCCCAAAAAGATAGTGGTAAATCGGTAAGAGACATCATAGATCGCACCATATCTGATAGAGTGCGATTACGACGTTCGGACACACCATTACGCTGAGGTGTTCCAGGCGGCGTGAGTTGTGAAACTATTCCATATTTTCTTAAGTGTGTGCCAAACTCATGACTCAAGTATTCTCCTCCACGATCTGATTGTAGAAACTTGATTTTCCTGTCACATTGATTTTCAACCTCACTCTGAAATTCCTTGAACTTTTCAAAGGTTTCAGACTTGTGTTTCATTAAGTAGATATACCCATACCTACTTAAATCATCAGTGAGCGTGAGAACATAACGATAGCCACCGCGAGCCTCAACACTCATTGGACCGCACACATCAGTATGTATGATTTCCAATAAGTTGGTTGCTCGCTCAATTGTTCCTGAGAACGGAGTCTTGGTCATTTTTCCCATAAGGCATGGTTCGCACGTGTCAAATGATTCGTAATCAAGAGACTCTAAAAGTCCATCAGCATGGAGCTTCTTCATGCGTTTGACACCTATGTGACCAAGGCGGCAGTGCCACAAGTATGTGGGACTATCATTATCAACCTTACTTCTTTTGGTACTCACATTGTGAACATGTGTAGCATCACGTTCGAGATTCATAAAGAATAAACCATTCACCATAGGAGCATGACCATAAAACATATCTCTCATATAAATAGAACAACCATTATTCTCGGATTTAAATGAGTAGCCATCTCGAATTAAACGAGATCCCGATACAATGTTCATGCTCAAAGCTGGCACTAAATAACAATTATTAAGGTTTAAAACTAATCCCGAAGGGAGATGCAGAGGCAGCGTGCCGACGGCGATCACATTGACCTTGGAACCATTCCCGACGCGCATCGTCACCTCGTCCTTTGCCAGTTTCCGCTTATTCCGCAGCCCCTGCTTTGAGTTACAAATGTGAGCAACTGCACCGGTATCAAATACCCAGGAGCTACTACGGGCACTAGTAAGGTACACATCAATTACATGTATATCACATATACCTTTTGTTTTGTCGGCCTTCTTATCTGCTAAGTACTTAGGGCAGTTCCGCTTCCAGTGACCGCTTCCCTTGCAATAAAAGCACTCAGTCTCGGGCTTGAGTCCATTCTTTGGCTTCTTCCCGGCAGCTTGCTTGCCGGGCGCGGCAACCTCCTTGCCGTCCTTCTTGAAGTTCTTTTTACCCTTGCCTTTCTTGAACTTAGTGGTTTTATTGACCATCAACACTTGATGTTCCTTCTTGACTTCTACCTCTGCCGATTTCAGCATAGCAAATACTTCAGGAATGATCTTTTCCATCCCCTGCATATTGAAGTTCATCACAAAGCTCTTGTAGCTTGGTGGAAGCGACTGGAGGATTCTGTCAATGACCGCATCATCCGGGAGATTAACTCCCAGCTGAGTCAAGCGGTTATGTAACCCAGACATAGTGAGTATGTGCTCACTGACAGAACTATTTTCCTCCATCTTACAGCTGAAGAATTTGTCGGAGACTTCATATCTCTCGACCCGGGCATGAGCTTGGAAAACCATTTTCAGCTCTTCGAACATCTCATATGCTCCATGTCTCTCAAAACGCTTTTGGAGCCCCGGCTCTAGGCTGTAAAGCATGCCGCACTGAACGAGGGAGTAGTCATCGAAACGTGCCTGCCAAGCGTTCATAACATCTTGTTCTGCAGGGAGAACGGGTGCGTCACCCAGCGGTGCTTGTAGGACATAATCTTTCTTGGCAGCTATGAGGATGATCCTCAGGTTCCGGACCCAGTCCGTATAGTTGCTGCCATCGTCTTTCAGCTTAGTTTTCTCTAGGAACGCGTTGAAGTTGAGGACTACGTTGGCCATTTGATCTACAAGACATATTGTAAAGTATTTAGACTAAGTTCATGATAATTAAGTTCAACTAATCAAATTATTAGTGAACTTCCACTTAGATTAGACATCCCTCCAGTCATCTAAGTATTACATGATCCGAGTTAACTAGACCGTGTCCGATCATCACGTGAGACGGACTAGTCAACATCGGTGAACATCTTCATGTTGATCGTATTTTCTATACGACTCATGCTCGACCTTTCGGTCTTCTGTGTTCCGAGGCCATGTCTGTACATGCTAGGCTCGTCAAGTCAACCTAAGTGTTTGCATGTGTAAATCTGTCTTACACCCGTTGTATGTGAACGTCTGAATAAAACACCCGATCATCACGTGGTGTTTTGAAACAGCGAACTGTCGCAACGGTGCACAGTTAGGGGGAACACTTCTTGAAATTAGTATGAGGGATCATCTTATTTACTACCGTCGTTCTAAGTAAACAAGATGCAAAACATGATAAACATCACATGCAATCAAATAATAAACGTGACATGATATGGCCAATATCACATAGCTCCTTTGATCTCCATCTTGGGGCTCCATGATCATCTTGTCACCGGCTTGACACCATGATCTCCATCATCATGATCTCCATCATCGTGTCTCCATGAAGTTGCTCGCCAACTATTACTTCTACTACTATGGCTAACGCGTTTAGCAATAAAGTAAAGTAATTTACATGGCGTTTCTCAATGACACGCAGGTCATATAAAAGAATAAAGACAACTCCTATGGCTCCTGCCGGTTGTCATACTCATCGACATGCAAGTCGTGATTCCTATTACAATAGCATGAACATCTCATACATCACATACAGATCATTCATCATTCATCACAACTTTGGCCATATCATATCACAAACCACTTGCTGCAAAAAACAAGTTAGACGTCCTCTAATTGTTGTTGCAAGTTTTACGTGGCTGAATTAGGGTTCTAGCAAGAACGTCTTCTTACGTACGTTAAAGCCACAACGTGATTTGTCAACTTCTATTTACCCTTCATGAGGACCCTGTTCATCGAATCTGCTCCAACTAAAGTAGGAGAGACAGACACCCGCCAGCCACCTTATGCAACTAGTGCATGTTAGTCGGTGGAACCGGTCTCACGTAAGCGTACGTGTAAGGTTGGTCCGGGCCGCTTCATCCCACAATACCGCAGAAGCAAGAAAAGACTAGTAACGGCAAGAAAGTTGACAAATCTACGCCCACAACAAATTGTGTTCTACTCGCGCAAGAAGAACTACGCATAGACCTAGCTCATGATGCCACTGTTGAGGAACGTTGCAGAAAACAAAAATTTTCCTACTCGTTTCACCAAGATCCATCTAGGAGTTCATCTAGCAACGAGTCATCGGATGCATCTACGTACCTTGTAGATCGCGAGCGGAAGCGTTCAAAAGAACGGTGATGATGTAGTCGTACTCGACGTGATCCAAATCACCGATGACCAAGCGCCGAACGGACGACACCTCCGCGTTCAACACACGTACGGGACGGGAGACGTCTCCTCCTTCTTGGTCCAGCAAGGGGGG
Source organism: Triticum dicoccoides (assembly GCF_002162155.2). NCBI lineage: Eukaryota > Viridiplantae > Streptophyta > Magnoliopsida > Poales > Poaceae > Triticum > Triticum dicoccoides. Next base: position 55,823,022 of record NC_041391.1, read on the forward strand.
GGGAGGAGAGGTTGATGAAGATCCAGCAGCACGACGGCGTGGTGGTGGATGCAGGGCGTCACAGAAGCAGGGCTTCGCCGAGACTACGAGAAAGAGACGTAACGGGGAGAGAGGGAGGCGCCAGGGGCTGGTCTGTTTCCCTCCTCTCCCCCCCCCACTATATATAGGGGTGCCAAGGGGGGCGCCGGCCCTAGTAGATGAGATCTACTAGGGGGGGCGGCGGCCAAGGGGAGGTTTCCCTCCCCCCCAAGGCACCTAGGGGTGCCTTCCACCACTACGACTCCTCCTAGGTGGAAACCCTAGGCGCATGGGCCTATAGGGGCTGGTGCCCTTGGCCCATGAAGGCCAAGGCGCACCCCCTACAGCCCATGTGGCCCCCCGGGACAGGTGGCCCCACCCGGTGGGCCCCCGGGACCCCTCCGGTGGTCCCGGTACAATACCGATAACCCCGAAACTTGTCCCGATGCCCGAAACTGCACTTCCTATATATAATTCTTTACCTCCGGACCATTTCGGAACTCCTCGTGACGTCCGGGATATCATCCGGGACTCCGAACAACATTCGGGTTTCTGCATATACATATCTTCATAATCCTAGCGTCACCGAACCTTAAGTGTGTAGACCCTACGGATTCGGGAGACAAGCAGACATGACCGAGACGACTCTCCGGTCAATAACCAACAGCGGGATCTGGATACCCATGTTGGCTCCCACATGCTCCACGATGATCTCATCGGATGAACCACGATGTCGAGGATTCAATCAACCCCGTACTCAATTCCCTTTGTCAATCGATATGTTACTTGCCCGAGATTCGATCGTCGGTATCCCAATACCTCGTTCAATCTCGTTACCGGCAAGTCACTTTACTCGTACCGTAATGCATGATCCCGTGACCAGACACTTGGTCACTTTGAGCTCATTATGATGATGCATTACCGAGTGGGCCCAGTGATACCACTCCGTCATACGGAGTGACAAATCCCAATCTTGATCCATGTCAACCCAACAGACACTTTCGGAGATACCCGTAGTCTACCTTTATAGCCACCCAGTTATGTTGTGACGTTTGGTATACCCAAAGCACTCCTACGATATCCGGGAGTTACACGATCTCATGGTCTAAAGAAAAGATACTTTGACATTGGAAAACTCTAGCAAACGAACTATACGATCTTGTGCTATGTTTAGGATTGGGTCTTGTCCATCACATCATTCTCCTAATGATGTGATCTCGTTATCAATGACATCCAATGTCCATAGTCAGGAAACCATGACTATCTATTGATCAACGAGCTAGTCAACTAGAGGCTCACTAGGGACATGTTGGTGTCTGTTATTCACACATGTATTACGATTTCCGGATAACACAATTATAGCATGAATAAAGACAATTATCATGAACAAGGAAATATAATAATAATGCTTTTATTATTGCCTCTAGGGCATATTTTCAACACTATGCACCTACATCATCACATGAGTCGATGATATGCAACATATATAGTTGAGCAACAGAAAGAGACAGACTTGGCAAAAATAGAAGCAGCATATCATAAGCATAAATAACAAAGTTCATCGTACCCAAAATGCCCTAACTAGAGTGATATTCGCTAGTCAAGGAGGACGGTTTAATTACATCACAAATAAAGTTTCATCGTGCATAACTCAAAGTTTCGTCATACATAAAATATGGACTAAATGGATACATTGTCATATATCGACAATCACAACATGTCGTGCCATCCATCCATGTCAGGGAGATAGTCCCTGAGCTTAGTGAAAGGCTTCAGGTCGAGATGTTGAGCGGCTACGCGTGTTCGGACGTCTTCCCGCGACATTTGCCCTTCCTCGTAGAACAACCCTGTTTTTTCAAGGACCTCCTTCATGATGATTTGGGCAAGTTCACGCTGGATGTGATAGAACTCAGCTCGAAGCCGATGATCCTCGATATCTCCTACGTTCCTTGCCCATTGCAGAATATGGGCATCCCCAGATGTAGGTGACATGCGAAGGTTCTGCTGATCCCTTCTGTACTCCAGCATGTGGTGTAGGACATAGAATCCATCACTCAGTTGCTGGATGCAGCAGAAGTCGGTCTTATGGCTGAAGGCGAGCCTGCCGTTCCTCTTCTTCTTGTCCTTGATCTCTCCACCCCGTACACCGTAGAAAAAGATAGCACTATCGAGAACAGACTTTATGTGGGTGTAATCCTTTTTGTTCAAGTTCTTCGGCGAGTCCAAGTAAAGAGCGTGGGAGTATCAGGGGTAAAGGATGGTGAGGATGGCGCGCCCGTGGCTGCGCAAAATAAGTACACCTCAAATTAATTAGCCTCTACCGTGCAAATGAATGACTGAAATCGAAGGAAGGATATCCGCGCGGATGACTTACAGAGGATGATAAGGCACAAGAATCGTCTCCTTATCCTTATTGGCGACGATGAAATCGATGATGTAGTCCCTCACGTATTGACGATGCTTTAGGCAGACTGCCAAGAAGCCCTCATGCATGAAGTACGGGTCAGCGACACAGATATAAGGTATCTGCTCAATCCCGATGATGTAGTTCATGTACAAGGCATAAAGGCGGACAAACGCAAAATCCAGCTTCTTCAAGTGAAACATGTCGAAGATGTAATCGAATCGAAGGAAGAACTTCTCTGCGGGGAATGAGTCGACGTACAGCCATTTCCACGGCATGCTAACCACGTAGAGTGGGTATCCTGGATTTTCCAAGGCGATTAGGCTTTTCTCTCTCCGCAACACATCGTCATGAAGTCTCCTTAGATCACCATGTATGGCATGTACCGATGCCTCAGGTAGGATTGGTACATCAGGGATATAGAATTTTGCCGCACCACAGACAGGTATGCGGTCTTGAACCCGAGGCTGCGGAGGCGGCTGGATCATAGCAGCAGCTTTAGTTGCCTTTCCTCGCTCTCTTCTGATGCTTCTTTGGTAGAATAGTACGTTCAGGCTCCGGAGGCGGCAATTCAGGCACTGACTCATGATGCTCAAACCCTGAGTACTCATACTGTTGAGCCATCGATCTTCCATCATCAATGACGCTAGTATTGACATACTGCTGAGTGTCATCGTCATCCTCATCCTCATCGATGGCGACGTCATCAGCGACTAATGGATCCTCTTCCTCACCCAGTCCGCTATCACCCAGCCCGACATGCGATGCTAATTGGGTAGGTGGGGTGCTGATGTTCATACCTTGCGGAGGCTGTGTGGTTCCGGCCGCCTCCAGACGAAGCAGACTCTTTGGCCACAACAGGACCGACGTCTTGCAATCACCAAGCCGCCACAGGGTCTCGTCGTCATCTTCCCCTAGTACCAGAGGAACCAAATTCTCGTGGCCTGGTTTGACACTGGCCACGGAAACCTTGAAGACGTCAGGGGCGATCGGCCGGCTGTGGAACAATTGTTCCTTCGGCTTCATTATCGTCGCCTTCCCGACATCCACCTTCTGGCTGTTGATGTCGTACAATATGGTGCACGGGGCGTCGGCCTACAAAGACATGTCTGCGATGTGAGACATCCGAAAGGCAACAGAAACGGGAGATTATACATTTATTGAAGAGGGTCGGTGTGACAGGTACCGTGAGGGCGTCGAGCTCAGCCAAAGACGAAGCACCGCCGAGCACATCCGAGACGGAGGACGAGCTGCTATGAGTAGGTGCGGGAGCCGGTGCAGGAGCAGGTGCTGGTGCAGGTGCAGGTGCTAGTGCTGGTGCAACGCTAGTCGAGCTGCTCTCGAAGAAGTCGGCAAGGGGAAAGTCGGTTGCATCTTTTTCTGGATTTTGCCTGCTCTAACCAACGATAGTCGGAACCAAGACTATCCCGTTTTATGGCAGCTACCGCTGTTGCGACCTTCTTGTCCATGTTTTCTTCAGTTAACCTCCATCTTTCCTTTCTCTCCTCCGTGGTCTCACCGTAGTACTTCTTCCACGTGGCGCTATCTCCGACACAGAGCACGCGTCCATACGACGGCCGAGTGTCCACTGGGAGATGTTTCAATATGTTTAACGCCCAGTTGAATGGGGTGTCCCACTTGGGCCTCGCCAACGCCTCATACGGTGAGTCGCTTTCGGCCGCAATCATGCGCTGCTCTCTGTGCAAAAGGAACAAGGATGGTTTACAAATATGACTAAACGTGCAATTGAATTGATCAGAAACTAAAATTACCAGCAGTCTCATGAACTCCATCGTGACTGGGTCCGTCTCAAAAACCTTCTTGACTGGGTCCCAACGGTACCGGGCCCTGAGGACGTCATACTCCCGCGGGACGGTGAACTCCGCCAAGGGGTCTGGGATGCCCAGACTTTCGCGTTCGGCGTCCTCCTTGGCCCATATGGACCTCTTCCCCGCGTAACCACGGCTTCCAAGGTGGTGGCGCCCCATGTTCCTCTCTTGAAGCCCCTTCATGTACTTCAACTTTTCTTGGCATCTTCAGCATCGCAAGGTGCCTTGAATAGTTGAAACTGCTCTTCCGTGATTGTCTGATTTTCCTTTACAATCTCGGAGTAGGGTTCCTTTTTGTCGATGGCGCGTTTCACCCTTACTTTCCAGGCGGCCAACGCGTCGCTAAACTTGGTCATGGCACGTTTGTTTATCTTCTTCATTGCCGGGTCTTTCTATGGATCTTCATATTGGATTTTATCCCGGCCCGGGGACAAGAATAGTGCAGCAAGGTTAGGAGGGAGTGCTTCATATTTGGCCTCTTCTTTAGTTTCTCATCATTGATGGTGGCGCACGCCCGTACGATGCAGCCTATTTGATTGTCGTAGCAGGAGCGCGCTTCCACAGGCAGTTTTGGCTCAAAATTGTCCTCATCCACCTCCATGACCACTAGTCTAGTAGTGAGGAGCTGGTTTGGGCGTCGATATCTCCTCTTCGATTTCGGTTCTATGGCTTTGACAGTCTTGATGCCGGTCTCGGTGCCGGTCTGTGTCTCAACGCCATTCTCGGCGTCGTCTCGATGTCGGTCTCGGATTAGACATGTGGACCCAGCAACAACAACCGTTGATCATTGGCAAGGCTCAAATATTCGTCTGCCGCCAGGTAGACGTCGTCGCAATCACCAGAACCCTATCCTTCATTGTTGCTAGACATTTTTCCTACGATTAAATCTAGTCAATTAATTCTAGACCTAATAAAATGAATAATGGCATAAAAAGGCCTATGTTTTGCAGGAACGTTGATTCCTTCCCGGTGCGGCAAATCCCGGGCACTCGATATGTCCTAGTTTGTAGCACAAGTCATCCCAAAATTTACGGAAAATTTTGGCATGACCTTTGCTAAAAAGTGGACAAATCGAGCACCTAAAATTTGCCGGAACGGAAGTGAATCAACATTCCGGCAAAACATAGGCCACTCGGCTTCATTCCCTGGAAACAACAAAAGGCCACTTGGGCGCAATCGAACCACTTCAATGTTGCATATAACATGAGCAAACACTATTGAGGAATTTGCATATAATATGACCACTTGAATGAAAAGATATAATCAACAATAACGAAAGATGCATATAAACATCAATGACATATATCATATAACAGCAATCTTGTTTTTTTTACATAGCAACAATTACTTTAACCATGTTTTTGAAAAGAAAAACAATTCTGTTTTTTGTTTATAGCTAAATACCATAGCTACTGTTTTTTATTTATAGCTAAATAATTTTTTTGTCTAAAGCTAAAAGTCTAGGAACTCCATTTCTCTAACCCTTCTGAGACCTTAGTACCTACACCCAGTTTCTTCATAAATATTCAGGTCCATAGTCCAAATAATTCAAATTTCATTTGAATGGAATTTGGAACAGATTTAGGTCCATAGTCCAAATATTTTTAATAGCTAACTATTTTTTTGTTTATAGCCTCTATTAATTTAAAGCTAAATGGTACTATTATTTATATACCCTCTATTAATTTAAAGCTAAATGGAATTATTGTTTAGTCATTTCCATAAAAAATTGCCCTAGCTAATTTCCTAAAAAAAATTGCTAATCATTTTTCCTAAATGCTAAAAAATTCCTAATGCCCTAAACAAATCTAGGGTTCATATGAACATCAACACAACAGCAACATATGAATTTCCCTAGCAGGGAGAGAGAGAGAGGAGGGTAGGGGAAAGGAGAGGCAGAGCCTTACGGTCAGCAGTGAGGGCAGGCTCGGGCTCAAGCGGCGGCAGTGAGGTCGAGGGCGGCCTCGGTCGGTGGCGGTGTGGTCGAAGGCGGCAGGGCGATCGACGGAGGCGATGGAGGAGTTGGGGGACCGGGGGGGTACTGGGCGAAAGGACTTAGCGAAATTTTGGGCCGCGTGGCCGGTTTAAGTCAAAATAGCAGCAGCGTGTTTTGGCAAAACACGCTATAGCTAAGTTAGCTATAGCGTTTTCCACCAAAATGCGCTACAGCTATGCCTTTCTGTTTTATTTTCCTTTTTCTTTTTTTTTCTTTACATTTTCTTTTTTCCATTTCTCCTTTTTCTATTTCTTTTATTTTCATTTACTTTTCTACCTATTTTTCTATTTATTTTCTTTTTCATAGCAGTAGCGCTCTACACCAGAAACGCGCTGCTACAAAGTATTTAGCAGTAGCATGCTTTAGGAAGAACCGCTACTACTATTCCTATCCTACCGGCACCAGTGTGGGAATTATAGTAGTAGCGCTTTGCTGTGCACACAAGGTACTGCTAAAACTATAGTTGTAGCATGCTTTTGCAACAAGCGCTACTATTAAGTAGCAGTAGCGCCTAGTTTTGACCAGCACTACTGCTATACCTCTATGTATAAGGTTTTCCCTAGTAGTGTTAAGATATGGTTCAACAGGCACAACTAGAGGCTGTGAAGATTTTGAGACAGGGAAAATGACACCTTCTTGGGAAACACTATAAACAATGGACTCATCACCAACTTGACTCATTGGAATCTGCTCTTCAAGCAAGGTGTGGTCCATATTTGCATCTGCTGGATTTGGGTCCCTAGCCTCTCTCACTGTTATGTTCAATAATTTCTTCTCAGCAAACAAGTCCAACATCTCCTCCACCTTCTCACCACTGTCCAAAACCTCAATCCCCTCCAGCCCCTTACCCTCATCCTTAACATATGATAGATAGGCATGCAACCCATAGCCCTCAAGTTCAACCAGTGCTAACAATAACAGGTAATTCATTTCTGATAAGGAAAACTTCCTTTCCATGTTATCTCTGGCCTGAAAATGTAGCCTCAATTCCCATACTTCATCATCCAAACTATGCAAAAGAAGAAAGAAACATTCAGATTTCTTCAGATTTTGAAGTTCAAAAGTATGCAACAGTTTCAATGAACAAATCCAAACCTGCACATATCAAAACCTAAACTCTAATTCATATGTTGCTTACAATGTATACATAATAATATACCAATTCATAAATATACTTGGATGCATTTGGCAACTGCCCTGGTTCATAAAGATATCCTAACCCTAGATCATCTAGGAGCATCTGGCCATCTGGCCAGAACCTGAACTAATTCGTCAACAATCTAAGAAACAGATCCTAACCCTACTTCATAAATATACTAACAAAGATATTAAAAACAAGGTAAAAACTTACTCCACGCCACCAAGTGAGGACGCCCACTGGTGCTTGCCTTCTGGATCCGCTTGTAATGCATCTGGCCACTGCCCTGGCCGCACGGAACGCCGGCGAGATCTGGACCTCCTGTGTCGGCGGCCCAGGCGAGCGCTGGGTCGGGAAACTTGCACTGCCTAGCCACTTGTTCACCTCGGAGTGAGCACCGCCCTCGCCGCCAGATATCGCCCCAAGGCGCAAAGGCTCGTTGTCTTCCTTCTTCGCCGCCGCCATCGTTGGGAGAGGCAGAGAGCAGAGAACGGGGAAAAGGAGGAGCGAGAGAGAACTGCTGCCGACAGAGAGAGAAAGGACATCGAGCGAGTGTGGTCCGACCGCACCGGGTTGGAGTAACAGCAGTTAACGGCCTCGCCGTCAAGTGCGGCGCTGACGTGGCCTGACAGGTGGGCCCGAACCGTCAGAAATCGGTTTAAATCACTAGCAACTGGCAATTTGGGTTTTTTGAGACAACCGACGAAAAAATGGTAGGTATTAGTCACAAACAAAAAAGTGATATTTTTTCGAACCCTAACACAAAAATTGATAGTTTTATGCTATTTACTCCAGCAAACAGGACGACGGCGTGAGAGAAAAACACTGGCGCAGAAGACAGGGATGGAGATGAGAATTCACGTAGCAGTAGGTTGTACTCGATTTATAAAAGGGGGCGAAAACTCGTTCCATCGGGAGGAAGAGAGTGAGTAACGCACCGTCACCGGCTGGGGGTACGCGAGATCCACGGCGGGCGTCGAGCGCACCGCCGCAGGGGGAGGCGAAAGGCGAAAAGCAGCGCCGGTATGGAAAAGGCCGTGACGGGCGAGGTCGACGGTCGCGCCCCATAGGAGAGTAAGCTTAGGTCGGTTGTCCGCCGGTCGCCGGGGGAGCACGGAGGTGGCGAGTCGCGGTAGGGAAGTGAGTGCTTAGTGGAAGGTGTTATAGTTGCATCTGCCGTTGGATGGTAGAGCAATGATTAAAAAAATGTACTCGTGTTTTTAACGGTTCAGATGGCTATCTCACGGTGGGCCCCTCACCGTGAGCATCATATATTGATCACCCATAAATTTTCCTTAGTGCCAGGCGCAACTAGAATACTGGTTTTTTTCTTCCTTTTTTGTTTTTCAGTTTTGCTAAAGCACTTCTTAGATGTGCTTACGTTGAGGTTCGTGTGAATATTTTCTTTTTTCTTTTTCTCTTTATGCTTGACTCACTCACTTCGATGTGCAATAACTGGAGCAAATCTAGATGTGCCTTAGACACACCCTTTGGCTTTATTTTGTTTTATTTTTATTTCTCTAAGATTTATTTTTCCCTTTATTGTTATTTTCTTATGAATTAATTGTGTTGTTTTATCCTTTTTCATCTTTCCCTTTCTTTCATTTTGTAATACTTCATAATCCATTTGATTTCAGTTGTTTTTATACATGTACAGTTTTTTACAGATACATGAACAATTTATTGGAATAATTTAATATTTTAATATGAACATGTATTTGGAACATTTTTACGTATAAAATATTTTTTAAAGGTACACGAACACTTTCTGGAATTATTTAATATTTTAATATGAATATGTCTTTCGAATATATTAACATTTATTACCGCATTTGGAATATATTAACATTTATTGCCGCATAAAATACTTTTGCCATTAAAATTTTTGTGACACCCCGGAGAATGCTATAGAAAGCACATAAATTTACTGCTCACACATGTAAAAATATTTAGGTAATTTTAGCAGAAATGTGCATACAAAAACATTAATGTGTTGCAAGAAAACTGTTCACCCATATGGAAATAAATGAGGACAGAGATAAAAGATAGAATACCCCAAAGTCATGTATCTCTAAACGAAAGAGTACAAATGTTCGCCATATTTGTGTTTATTATTATTATCATAATTTTTGTGTTTATTCGTTTACTCAAAATCTGAAAAAATAAATAAATGAAAAAAAGAGGGTTAAAGTGAAAAAAAACTACACCATACCCTTATGGGGGTATGTTGTTAACTTTAACATATTTTTTTGTCCCCGCAGAAAAATAAACCTTTAACACAATTTTTTTTCGAGGTACAGTAAAACTCTCGCGTTTCCGCAGCAATCATGCAGGAAATATAGCGGCGACAATGGGAGCTGGCAGCGACATGCAGTATTCCCAGCTGCCTCTCCTGTTCTCTCCCTTCCGTTACGTCGGACACCTCCTAGTTTAGCTGCCACCTTTTTCGCGAATACGCTAGAGAG